>NC_064866.1:7875283-8125283 GCF_024139225.1 Suncus etruscus | reverse complement strand
ATCTGGCCCTGTTAGAAGCACCTTTTTAAAGTCTTAAAGTGTCTTAATTAAATTACATGTACTGTCATATCATCGACATTAAAATGAGATATTCAGGAACAAAAAAGCTGCTGGCAAGAGTTCATGGAAACTGAAAGGCATGGCTGTCATCCAGGTCTGGTGGACTGAGACTGTTCCTGCCTCACCTCCTGATGAAGGGAACTGGACTTGATTTATATAGCTGGTGTAATTTCCTGCTAATTACCAATACCATGGTAGCTTCTCAGAGGTTAATCTAGGGGGTAGAAAAGTCATCTTGTCATCTCTGTGACACCACTATTAGGAATTCCCCAGAGTGCAGGGATTCAGAAGCAAATAGGGGTAGAGATGTATAGAAGGTTGTTTTCAACTAGGCTCTCTCTCTCTCATTCTCTCTCTTTTTTCTTTCTCTTACACAATTTACTAGCTCTGAAGTCCTTCCTTCTCAGGATAATTGTAAAGAGGTAAAACCTGAATCATGTGCCACCACCTCTCCATCCACCAAGTCATTTCTCACCAAGTAAGCAAGAGGGTCACCAGATTCAAAGAGAAATCTGATCTGTACATCTTGATCTGGGTCACAAAGACCCACAAAGGACCAAGGAGTCGGTGTATGCTTTCTGAAGCTGATAAAGAGACTGACCCAGGGATCATTAAAGAATTAAATTTGGGCTTACAGTTTCTTTTTCCTTTCATAATTCTGCAAGAGAGAAGGAGTCATTAAATGGACAGCTGACTTCCTAGATAATATTCAACAACAGGATTTGGTTGTCTATACCATAATGAAGCATGGTGAAGACTGAATCTGGCAAGAGGAAGAAGGCAGCTCTCAAAACCAAGATGGACACGTTTGACAAGAACTAGGTGAGAACTTCAAAAAAGAAATATAGGACAAAGAGCAGGGAAACAGGCTCAGAAGAGAATTCTGAGGCTATTAAGTTAATAAAAAAAACTTTTTTATTAAAAAGTTAATCTTTTTGTTTGTTTGTTTTTGTTTTGGGGCCAGGCCTTGTGATGCACAGGGGTTACTCCTGGCTATGCGCTCAGAAATCACTCCTGGCTTGTGGGACCATATGGGACACTGGGGATCGAACTGTGGTCCTTCCTGGGTCAGCCGCGTGCAAGACAAATGCCCTATCACTGCACCACCACTCTGGCCCCTAAATTGCACATCTTCTTCAGAGATTTGCTTCTCCAGATCTGCAGGCACCTGCTCTTCCACCAGCTCTCTGCCTGGGCAGCTGACCATAGGAGTTGCTTCACAAAGCTTTGGAACCTTGATTTGATTTGGATGATCAGGAGCATCAGGTAGCAATCCTCTCTGCCTTGAAGTAACCCCAGCGTCATCATCTCAATTTTCAGTCCCAGGGGAGCTCTGAGGCCAGGTGGCCTCTCTAGAGAGTGAGGTTCTGTTGTTTCAGTTTCCTCAGTCAGGTTCTACCTTTGCAGTTATCATGCTAATAACCTCCAGTTACCCCTTTGAAGCAGGCCAGTTTGTTTCCATGACTCCTGAATAAAGGAGATATTTTGGAGGTGGTTCTATTTTGTTCTTTTTTTATCCTTTCCTTTCCTTCTCTCCACCTTTCCTTCCGCTCTTCCTCTCCTCTCCTCTCTTCTATCTCTCTTCTCTCCTCTCCTCCCTACCCTTTTCTCCTTACCTTTTTCCCATCCTCTCCCATCTCCCTGTCCTCCTCTCTCCTCCCCTTCCTTCTCTCCTCTCCTCCTCCCTTTCTTCCTCTCTTCTCCTTCACTCCCCTCTTCTCTCCTCACCCTCCTCTCCTTCTCTCCCTCCCCCTCTCTTCTTCTCTCCCCTCTCCTCCCCTCTCCTATCTCTCTTCCCCTCCCCTGTCCTATTTCTCTTCCCCCCTCCCCTCTCTTCTCTCCTTTCCTCCCCTCCCCTCTCCTCTCTTCCCTCCTCATCCTTTCTCTCCTCTCCTTCCCCTTCTCCCCTCTTCTCTCATCCCCTCTTCTCTCCTCTCCTCTTCTTCTTCCTTCCATTCTCCATCCCTCTCCTCCTCTCTCCTCCCCTCCCTTCTGCCTCCCCTCCTCATCTCTCTTCTTTCCTCCCTTTCCCACCTCTCCTCTCCTTTTTTCTCCTTGCCTCTCCTTTCCTCTTCCCTCCCCTCCTCCCCTCCTTTCCCCTCTTCTCTCCTCCATCTCCTCTCCTCTCTTCCCCTCTATTTCTCTCCCCTCTTCCCCTCACCTCTCTTCTCTTCTCCCCTCCCCTCTCTTTTCCTCTCCTCTCTACTCCCCTCCTCTCTCTTCTCTCTCCTCCTCTTCTTTCTTCTCTTGTCTCTCCTCTCCTCCCCTCCTTTCTTCACTTCCTTACCAGGCAATGATCAGGACATACTTTTGTCAGGGTTTGACCAAGGATTGAACACAGTTCTGGGCTGGCTGTATACTGCTTGCTGTACTACGGTTTGCTCCCATCCTCCCAGCCCACAGGTTTTTCTATTAAAAATGTGACAGGGAAGAAAGAGAAGAGTTGTAGCAGTGATACAGAAGCAGCCATAGATGCGGTTTCAGTAGACTGCATGGTGATAAGTGAATGTCTATTGACGAAGCCAACCTGACCTCTTAATTCAGATTTTTAAATGCAATTTAGGCAGAAGTTTATGACTGAAGAGTAAGTATCCCAAAGAAGCCAGTGGTTACCAGGAGATTAAAATGGTATGATCAGGATACAGTATACCTTTATTATATCATTTACCTCTAATAGAATCATAGCAGAGAACAAAGGGGTGAGGAGGAAAAAGACCCATGCAATTAGGGATTATCCATGGCAGTAATTCTCAATCTAGAGGACATTTTTTTTTCTCCTTAGGGATCACTTAGCAATGTTTAGAGACATTTTGTTAAGAACATGGGATGAGGTGTTCCTAGGATCTTTTGGGTAGATACCATGGATGCTGATAAGCATACTATAACATATAGGACAACCTATACAACAAGTCATCCCAATCAAATTGTCAGTAAAGTAAATTTGTTAAGTCCCAGTCTATAGTTTGGCTGCTTGGGTAAACTCTAAGGTTTGAATCAACTTACAGGTCTACAATGAACCACACCTGAGTCATATATGAACTCAAATCCCAGCTACTTATTATAGTTTATAATTTGGCAAGTAACCTTATCTCTCAAATTTCACTTTCTTAGCTTTAAAATGAGGGAAACCATAAGACCCACCTCCAAGAGCTGTTGTGAAGAATGTAGAAGGCAGCAACATTTTTGGAGATGCTTGAAAAAAAAATAGGTATTATGAGATTATATTAACTAATATGACAGTAATTATTACCTATTCTTCCCAAGCACCTTCAAAAATATTACTGCCTTTTACATTCTTCATTCTATATTCTTCACCTATTCTTCCAAAAATGGAAAAAGGGGAAATTTTCCAAACACTTTTCACAAAAATCAATATTACTCATAAACCAAAAATGTATCATACAGAAAACTACTTACTAATATCATTGATGAACATAGATGCAAAGATCCTATCAGAATTTAGCAAACAAGGGCCAGAGTGATAGTGCAGTGGTAGGGCATTTGCCTTGCAAGTGGCTGACCCAGGACAGACTGTGGTTCGATCCCCCAGCATCCCATATGGTCCCCTGAGCCAGGAGTGATTTTTGAGTGCACAGCCAGAAGTAACCCCTGAGCATCACCGGGTGTGGCCCCAAAACAAACAAGCAAACAACAACAAAATAATCTTAGCAAGCCAAATTCAACAGTACATTAAAAGGATTATATTTTATGACTAGCTCAGATTTATTCCAAGAACATATATAGGAACTTATTCTATAAAAATGGATAGAATATACCACATCAACAAAAGAAAAGATAAAAATTTAAATGTTGAGGCTGAACTAATAGTACAGCAGGTAGGGAATTTGTCTTGCATTTGTCCTACCTCACCATCCCATGTACCTCTCCTCAGTTCTGTCAGGAATAATATCTGAGCACTGAGCCAGGCACATGTTCTGGACAAGGCTGGAAGTGGCAAAACAAAACAAAACAATTTAAAGATGTCAAAGAAGGCCTCTTACAAGATTCATAATAAAAAAAATAGAATCAAAAAACATATCTCAACACAACAAAGGCCACAGAGAAAATGGCCGCAACTCTCATCACAGTCAATGGTAAAGAGCTAAAAGAATTTCTCTAAGATCGAGCACATCTCCCAGATGATTAGTGATGTAGAGCATTTTTTCATGTGCCTTTTGGCCATTTGTATTTCTTTTTTTGTCAAATTGTCTGCCTATTTCTTCTCCCCATTTTTTGATGGGATATCTATCTGGAGAACACAAAAATATTAATTTAATAAAATGCATGTTTATCTATATCCACTGCAGCTCTGTGTATCATAATCAAGACATGAAAACCAATCCAGATGCCCAATGAGAAATTAAAGAAAATGTGGTGTTTAAACACAGTCAAATACTACTCAGCTATAAGAATAGATGACATCTTGCCTTTTGTGACAACAAGAATGTAACTGGTGGGGCTCATGCTAAGGAGAAAAAGTCAGAGAGAGAAAGCCAACTATTAAGTAATCTCACTGACACATGGAATATAAAAACCAAAGGAAGGGATCATACTTTCGAATGCTGACTGAGAACTAAGTTTACTTGGGGGTTAAAGAGATGCAAAGGATGGTGGTGGAGGGATATTGATATCTGAGTGGTGTAATGGTATGATAATGCATATTTTAAAGACATACAAAAAGATAAAAACATATACTGTATTGCAAACCATTGTTACCACAACTTGAATGTATGTATATGTATGCACCTATATATTGGGGGAGCGCATGCTTTGCATGTGGGAAATGTGGTTCTATCTTAGCACTGCATGGTTTCTTAGAAACCATGGTTTCTTAGAAACCATATCTCTAGAAATAATATTTAAGCAATAGCCAAGCATACCAAGTGTCCTGAGCACTATCAGGTATGATCCAAAGGGGGGAAAATGCTTAAAAAAATAAATAAAAGAAGGGGCCAGAGCGGTAACGCTAGCCTAGGATGGACCGCGGTGCGATCCCCCAACATCCCATATGGTTCCCTCAGCCAGGAGGGATTTCTGAGCACATAGCCAGGAGTAACCCTTGAGTGTTACCAGTTGTGGCCCCCCCCTAAAAAAATAAAATAAATAAAAGAGGGGATGGAGCAATAGTACAAAGGATAAAGTGGTTGATTTGCATTTAGTCAACTTGGGTTTACTTCCAGCACCACATATAGTTCTCTGAACCCCACCAGTGTGATCTCTGCATTCAGAGTCAAAAGTAAGCCCTGAGCACCCCTAGATGTGACTCCTCAAATAATAAATATGACAATACCTATAACAGTACATTAAAAAGAATATATTTTATGACTAGCTTGGATTTATTCCAAGAATAAATATAGGAACTTATTCTATAAAAATGGATAGAATATACCACATCAACAAAAGGAAAGATAAAAATTAAAATGTTGAGGCTGAACTAAGGTAGAGCATTGTGCTTGACATATAGACCAAGTTATTAATAAGTAGTTGCTCCTCTAATAGTAATTATAATTCTCCCAGCACAGAGTAGAACTCCATTCCAGTGAATTTATGAGGCAAGTGGGAAATTTTAGAGCAGCTAGTTTCTTTTCGTGATGAGGTGATTGGTTACAGGACTGTTGTCACTAAGGTCTACGCTGCTCTACACTTAGGATTTAAGGCCTTCTCTGTACCAATGTTATAGCCATTATAAAGTTTCCTTAAAATACTTAAAGAAAGTCTCATTATACCCCCCCCCCCCCGTGAAGAAAACAATAGTTAATAAATCCTAATTTTCCCGACTTGTATTCAGGCTCTCAGATGCTGGAAAGATGCAGTGAACAAACGGCTTTTTGCCAACTCCAACTGTTGAACTGGAAGAAAATGTGTAAAATTACCTCAGATCTAAGGGGTCTTTGTGCTTTAATGTACGAAAAAGATGTGTGTACAACTTCTGACATTTTGTACAGTTTTAAAGAATTGGATGGTCAAAGAATTTAGCACGTGTTTTGCATATGGGAGACCCAGGTTTAATCCCCAGGAATCACATAGTCCCCCAAGCAATGCTAGGAGTGACCCCTGAACACTAAATGTCAGAAGTAGCTGCTAAGCACTGCTAGGTATGACCCCAAACAAAACAAAACACATACACACAAAACAACAAAATTTTTGAAGACAAAAGTAGCTGTGATTTTGTCATCCAAATTCAAAAGGGATTCTAAGAACTATCATAACAATAGTAATGAGTGAGAGAAGTAGAATGCCTGTCTTGAATACAGGCAGGGGTTGGTGGAGAAGGGAGATGGGTGGCATTGGTGGTGGAAAGGTTGCATTGGTGAAGAGGGGTGTTCTTTTTATGACTGACATCAAGCTACAAACATGTTGTAATCATGGTGCTTAAATAAAGAGATTATTTTAAAAAAGGGGGGATGGTGTCATAAGAGTAAATCCATCTTTTACTATTAATGATAGTGAAGAGAAGGGGTGATGTCACCTGAGCAAAGAGGTTAGTGCTAAGCTCCCTTATGTATTCAGGCTTGTAAGTGGGAAGTAAGACAACCCCATAGGGACACGCACCAAGAAAAACTCTTGGGGATTTATGCCTTCTCCTAAAGAACAGCCTTAGAAGAGGCCTGGGGAGGATTCTATTGACAATTTAGAAGATATTTTAGGTACCTTGGGCGTTGAAAGAAGAAAAAGAAAGCAATTTATTTCAAGACTCAATTTAATATTAGCAATAATTCAAAGAAGGCAGTGCAATCACTTTAGTCTATGTTTTATACTCCTTTATCTTAAGGAAAACCAATTTTTTTTTGTTTGTGTTTATGTTGTTGGGCCATACCCAGCAGTGCTCAGGGGTTATTCCTGGCTCTGCGCTAAGACATCAAACCTGGCAGGCTCAGGGGATCTTATGGGATGCCTGGAATCAAACCTGGGTCTGTCTTGTGGTCGTCTGTGTGCAAGGCAAATGCCCTACCGCTGTACTATTATTCTGATCCCAAGGAAAACCGCTTTTATACATTTTTACCTAGCATGAAGTTGGCCAGGAAAGGGCCCAACCTTATAATAGAAAATACATAGTCAAAAGCGTGCTTTACTTTCAAAAAATTAACTATAAATGTGGCAAGAGGACTCAGAAAGCTGAAAGATATAAGAAGGCTGAATGTTTTCATTTTTTTAATGAATTAGGGAAGTAGAAAGCCTGTCTAGAGTACAGGCAGTGTTGGGGTGGGGAGGAGAAAGATTTGGGACATTGGTGATGGGAATGTTGCACCGGTGAAGGGGGGTATTCTTTACATGACTGAAACCCAACTACAATCATATTTGTAATCAAGGTGTTTAAATAAAGATATTAATAAAAAAGAATGCATAAGTGAAAAAATACAAAAGGAGGACCCACATCGCAGAAACCAACATGTCGTGGGAATAAGTGATGCTGATAGCAGGCACAATTCTGAGTGGGTTTAATTAGCAGACATTGTGAGGACTCGGTGAAATAAAGAAGTAAAAGTATCTAAATTGGATATGATTTTTCAAAGATAGCTATTGTGCTATTATTGGTCAACATTTTGTGAAGACCTACCATGAGCCATTCTCCCTATTTTCCAGATGAAGAATTAGAAGGCACAGGGAGAGTAATGTACTTCCTAGAGTCACATACATGCTTTGTAACCGTGCTGGAGTTCAAAAGGACAAATTGGCATGGGACCTCTGTTCCTTTTCTCTACTCTATTAGGCTTTTAGCAAAGTAATCAATAAAGCATGTCACCATATTGTTTGGTTCAAAATAAGGGAATGTAGGCCTTCCGGTACTATATTAAGACAGAAGGGCACTTAGCTAACCAATTACAGTCAGAGAATTTGACTGTAGATTCCTTTCCAGCCTTTCTAGAAACTTCTTTCCTGGGACAATGCCAAAGTTTTCACAGTGGCAACATTAGAATATTTTTGACCTGTAATCATGGCGATTTTTTAACAGTTCACTTTAATTCTTGTGCTTTGTTTTTTTCAATATTTTTGAAAAATACTTGGACATGTTTATAACTTGTTGAGCCATTTCTAGATAAGACATGGATGACATTGACTACTAAGGGGCTTGAGAGAACTGTGATTCAGAAAGTTTATAGAATGGTCAGCTGAACCTATAGTGAAAAAAAAGTGTTAATAGAAATAGATATATATCATATTCATAAAGTTCTGGGCTGAGTTTTAAATGTCCATTTTGCAGAATCATTGCTACGTTCTAGAAAAGGATAGAACCTAAGTATTCTTTGACTGACAACTGGTACATATACACAATGGTGTACTATGTTGCTCTAAAACGATGAAATTTTTTTATTTGCAACAATATAAATGGAGCTGGAGAACATTGCACTAAGTGAAATAAATACAAAGACATACAACATATGACTTCACTCGCACATAGAGAAAAACAGATAAACTAAATAAAATAAAACAATTTTGAGCTCTAATATCAATGTAAGGAAATAAGGGAAACAGGTAAATCGACACAAAGGGCACAAATGTATGGTGAAGGATAGAGATAGAATGGACCTTTTTTTTTTATAATCTGGGCATGGAAGCACATCTGGAAACACTCAGGGTTGCTGTAGTCTTGGTAAGTGGGGGTCATTCCTGGCATATTGAGGGACCAGGTGGCATAGAGATTGAGCCTCCTTGAGCTACATGCAAGGTAAGTGCTTTGCCTACCCTCTGCTATTCAAAATTTAGACTTTTAGTGGTAAATTTTACAATGTATAATCACAGATTCTCAATGATGTTCACCTGAAACAAATCATTTGTATTGCAGTATTGCCTCAAAATAGCTTAAATGAAAATGAAATAAAAAATAAAAATAAACTTGCATAAGAAATGTTACAGATGCTGGGGACGGGGAACAATTCAATTTAGACATATCAGATTGAAGATGATATTTAAGGGCTCCACTATCTTAATTGAGTCCCCTGGGGGTAAGTTATTTAACAGACAAGGTAATCCTGGGCTGTGTATTAAATAAGCTCATCCAGGGCCAGAGAAATAGTACAGAAGATAAAGTACTTGTCTTGCATATGGTCAACTTGAGTTGGATCCTTTTTGCCACATATGGTCCCCTGAGCACCACCATAAATGAGTCCTGGGCACACATCCAGAAGGAAACACTAAGCACAGGTGAAGATGGTCCAATCCACCTCAAATAAATACATAAACAAATAAATAAATAAGCTCACCCTGAGTCCTGGATTTTGTCCAAGGATTTACACTGTCAGGTGGGGAAACATACTGACATGTGGAAGGCATTCAAAGAATAGCAGTTTAGAAAACATGGGATTTTTATCCTGAAAAGACTTGCAGAGGCCCTCTAGCAGCCTTTAAATATTTAAAAGGGTCTTCATCATACCATGAAGAAACATTTACTAAGTCCCTGTATGGGAAAATAATTCCACTATGTGCTGTTCAAGGTGGAAAAATGAGAAAAACGTTCTATTGCTTTAAAAAGATACGGACAGTAGAAATTTCAAATGCGGAGACTCTGGAAACTTATCCTGGAAACACACATACATCATAATCACAGGTGAGTTTTGTTTTTCTAAAAGACATCTATAGTATGAAGTTTCAATATCAAAATGAAACAAGCAGTGTATTAGTAAGAAATGGCAATAGATGATGAGAAATTATGCATTTAAGTCTAAGGAATATTTCTGGTTTTTTTTTTAAGTTGAAATTTATTTAAGGAAGTGTGAGAAGTGAGAAATGAGAAATACTTGTTTAAGAGAATACACTGACTTCTCCAGAGTGGAAAATCAGAGAATGACTTTTGGGAGAAGGTTATATACAATATATCCAATTTGTCTTGGTTAAGGTTCCTTTGCAAACCTAAGCATTAATGTAGGTGTTGTTAAGGAATATTTCTAATTAAGCAAAGTTTGCCAATTTTTTTCCGGAATTCTGAATATCAATATCCCTGTCCTGGGGGAAAGTTAAAGAAAGTTCCAGATTTCTTTCAAATTATAAATCTCTGATTCTCTGAAAATAAACAACCATCTTGAGAACAAAACTGCTGATGAAACAATAATCCATTTGTGCCACATGTTAATATGCCATAGATTAGAGTCTAACCTGAGCCTGATGTGTCAATGACTTTTGCCAATGGAATCTGGGACCAGAGAGATAATATAAGGAGTAAGGTCTTTTATGGTTAAATCAAATAGCCAGCACCACATGTTTCCCAAGCACTGACAGAAGTTACTCCTAAAACTAGAGCAGTAATCCCCTGAACATAGTTAGGTGTGAATCCTTCCATACTCCACTCCCATAACCATACTGAAAATAAAAAAGAGCAACGCAATCTATCACTATTTGGATTGGAAAGATAGTATGGTAAGTAAAGTGCTTGCCTTACATACAACTGATCCTGATTTCATTCTCACCCCTATATATGGCGCCCCAAATACTTCCAGGATTAATTTTTGAGCACAAAGTCACGAGTGAGCTCTAAATGCCACTGGCTGTGGTCCAAAATAAAAATAAAAAAAAAACCCTAACAATAAAAATACCCAAACAAACTAAAACATTGGAATCTGATGACTTATTTGCATGTTTATGTAGCAGACTTTTGTTTGGAATTTTGTTTGTTTAAGGGAAGGTCATCCCCTTTGATAGTAAGGGATTACTCCCAGTGAGGTGTTTGTGGGTCTTCCAATTGGTTGGAGGGGATCAAGTGGTCCAGGGATTGAATGTAGGCATTCCACAAGTAAGCTCTTTGAGCTACCTTCCCAAACCCTGACTTCAGTTTTAAGAACCCAGATTATCAATCAGTGTTTAGATCTGGAAAAACAACAACAACAACTTTTGACTCATCAGCTATAACACCCATTTTATTTTATTTTTAAAAATCTTTATTATAACACTGCTTTTACTAAATTGTTCATATTACAATTGTTTCAGCCATTAAATATTCAAGCATCAATCCAACCACCACCAATGGGACCTTTCCTTCACCAATACCTACAATTTTCCAACCACCATAACCTGCCCCCTTGCAGATACAAACAAATTTACTTCAGATTGTTTGTAACAACACAGAGGCAACTGGAATTAACACAACTTAGACCAACAGGGTCAATTTGAAATAATTTTTATATCTCCTCTAAAGCCAGTGTTTAAGAATTTGTTGAGCTGTTGGTGCCAGTTGAGCATTCAACAATAAGTGTTACTTATTGTGTAGACTCACCAAACTTTGTAGTGTACTATGTAATGTTCCCATCAGATTTCCTGTGGTACTACTATTAAATTTTTGAAGTGTAGCCTGGTTGCTTTCCAGCCACATGATCCAAGATCTAAAGATCTGAAATAAGTTTGGTGATTTGGAGTTTGAGAAGTAAAAGTTGTGGAGCTTGGCTGTTTCTATTGGAGGATATTGGTGTTGTGCTGGGCTTCTGTGGCTTCATGCAAAAAGGGGAATCTGCCCCCCCACATTCTGAGAAAGCCACCGAGAAATCAGATCAGACCAGACTCCCTGGAATGTATCGGTGACTATGATTTTCTTTTGGAGCTTGGTGAAGGAGCTGGGATGGTACCAAGACCAAACAGGCATATGAACATTGAGTAAAAATTTAAAAAATGATCAGACTTAAACACCAAATCTAAAGCCAATGATAAAAGAATTGATACCCAATCTACAACAAGCTAGACACAAAGGGGACCACTTACTCTAGAAGCCCAGGGGGCCAAAGTGGGGGATATGAGATGCATGCTGGGAACAGGGGTGGAGGGAGGACAACATTGGTGGTGGGAATGCCCCTGATTCAATGTCACTATGTACCTAAAATATTACTGTGAAAGATTTGTAATTCACTTTGGTCAAAATAAAAATTATTTAAAAAATAAAGATGATATGTGTGGGCAGAGCATGTGGATTTTCCCATGGTGGAGTGAGTATACTGGAAATTAGTTGATCCCCATTCTGAAAATATCTCAGAGTTTTCAGTCCATTGTCTGATACCATCTGAGAAGGTTCAACTGCTCATACTATTTGAATTCAGTTGAGGAGTTGGCCCATTTCCATTGGACGGTGCATATTTTGGCTATGAACTACTGTGCTTTCATGCAGAAAGGGAAATCAAGTTATCAACCCAGACAAGACTACACAGAATTGGTGATCATTATTTTCTTCTGGAGCTTGGAGGAGGAGCTGGTCCATTTTTCTGCCAGCAAGATGGCAGATTTTACAAATGAAGATTTTTACAGATGAGAAGAGTGCAAAGGGCTCAATATGGAGTTGAAGTCCTACTAGGCTACCTGTTGGAGTTTTTTGCACAATTCCTGCTCTTCAGTTTGAGTTGCTTTCCATAGACACTCTTGGGCCTTCTTCAGCTTCTTGAAGCAAAAATAGACAAATAGGAACAACTGTCACCTAATTGTATTTACTTAAGGCTCATTTGATAGTAATTTCCTGAAGGAAAATTACTTCGAGTTTTTATTTATCCTCTCCCTTTCATAATCTATATGTAAACAACACTCAATGGAAGCATGCATGTACAGCTATATGCACACACATACACAAATCTCAACAAGATCTAGCATTACCTTATGGTAAATAATGGAAGGAAACACCTGTTAGATTATTTTTTGCTTGAGTTTTTTTTTTTTTTTTTTTGGTTACACTTGTATATATTCAGGTTTGACCCCTGCCTAAGGATTGAACCCAGGTCAGTCTCAGACAAGAAAAGTGTCCCCTCCAACCCATCATACTTTCTATCACTCAGACCTGTAAGTACCTCCTTAAGCTCTGCAGATAGCTGAAAGAGGTGAATGCTGAAAGAGGCTTGACTGCTGATTCAGAATCATCAAAGCATTTTGCACTGGAAAAACCTAAAACACGCAAAAGGACATAATCCGATCTTACGACAAAGTTTGAATATGAACTCTCCAGAAAATCACATTGAAAATTTATAGTAGCTGGGATTTTACCAAGCTATTGGTAAAATGCTGCCCACTTATTTTATCACATATGTTAGCATTTTCAGACGCCATGGTAGGATGAGTATGTATTTACTCATAAGGCTGTTTCTGGTGTGCCTGAATGCTTTAATCAATTCTTGAAATAGTTCTTCGCCTCACAACTGAAAAGCAAATATTTTCCTGTTTCTCGTTTGCATACAGTGACAAGCTGTTCCTGGAAGAGCAAGGCACTGTTCAATAAGGTTAGAATACGATCCACTCTTGCAAAAATTCTTGTTTGCTAAGTTAGTGAGATTAGGGGTGATTTTTTTTTATCCTTTCAAAAATGTTTTTCATGTTTACATAAAAATGATTGGAAAATGGGCATTTTTAAAAGGTTACAAAAAGATCTCTTTGTGGGGAAGAACAAAATAGTTTTGGAAATTTTCCAACTCCCAGAGAAGGGGACAACACTCGGATGCAAAAAGACTAATTTAATAAATAATGTAAATTGATAGGAAGATTGTCAGGGATCTAACTTGCATGCATAACATGCATATAAACATTGCTCGATAAATCTTACACATCTTAAAGGCTATAATATTTTTTACTTAGATGTTCTCGTGTTTAGAAGATTGGGTTTACAAAAGTCCTCAAAGGGGACTTCAAAGTCATTGTTCATATCAACATAATGCTGTACTCAAAGGAAGCATTAATATTCTATTTTGGTCTTCAGACTCATTTGTCTCTCATTTCTGCAATGTGTGATGTTTCTGTTTTAATCTATAGGAGTTTTTGAACTTTAGTTCACTGGAATTTTAAGTGGGTAGAGATTGGCTAAGGAGTAATTTATACTTCTTTTTTTCTTTTTTTTTTTTTTTTGGTTTTTGGGCCACACCCGGCAGTGCTCAGGAGTTACTCCTGGCTGCCTGCTCAGAAATAGCTCCTGGCAGGCACGGGGGACCATATGGGGCACCGGGATTCGAACCAACCACCTTTGGTCCTGGATCGACTGCTTGCAAGGCAAACGCCGCTGTGCTATCTCTCCGGGCCCTAATTTATACTTCTTAAGAGAGTGGCTTCTATCTCCATTTTATATGTTTCTAATTCAAGAATTTTATGCTTGATTAGTAATGGGATGTCAGGGATCAATCCCAGGTTGGTTGCATGCAAGGCAAGTGCCCTTTCTGCTGAGCTATTGTTTTGACCCACGCAAAGCACTTCATGATATTGAAGTGAGAGGCATCTTCAATGATTAAAGACCATTAGCCAAGCCCACAGAAACAAAGATAAATAATTGGACTACATTAAACTAAGAAGCTTCTATATCACAATAGAAACAATGACCAGAATAAAAGGGCATCCCATAGACTAGGAGATAATATTTATCTACTTCTCAATCTGATAAATGGTTAATAGCCAATATATATAAAGTATATTTATAAAGTCTAGTTAGACTTCACAAGAGAAGAAAGCAACACCATAAAAATGGGGGGCCGGGGCTGGTGAGGTGGCGCTAGAGGTAAGGTGTCTGCCTTGCAAGCGCTAGCCAAGAAAGAATCATGGTTAGATCCCATGGCATCCCATACGGTCCTCCCAAGCCAGGGCCAATTTCTGAGCGCTTAGCCAGGAGTAACCCCTAAGCATCAAATGGGTGTGGCCCGAAAAACCAAAAAAAAGAAAAATGGGGGGATGAGATGAACAGAAACTTCTTCAAAGAAGACATAAAGATGACCAAAAATCTGAGGTGGAGAGAGATGCTCTGCATTACTAATCATCAGGAAAATACAAATCAATACCACAATAGATATCATCTCACATCAGTGAGACAAGCATATACCATAACAAACAAAAACAACCATTGTTGATGTGAATATAGGCAAAAGTGAATCCTCACTCACTTTTCTTGGGAATGTTGACTGGTTCAACCTTCTTTGTAAAACAATATGGACACTCCTTAAAAAACTAAGCATTGAGGTCCCAACTAACCCAGTGAATGTGATTCTTGGCATCTACAACTAGGATCCAAAAACTATTTAGAAAAGACATGCCATCTCCTATGTTCATTGTAGCACAAATTACAATGGCCAAAATGTAGAAACAACCCAAAGTATCCATAAACAGATGACTGAATAAAGAAACTATGGTACACACAATATACACAATGGAATGCTAGTTAGCTATCAGAAAAGATGAAATTTGTAGCTATGTGGATGGATCAGTATATAGCTAAGCAAATAGAGCAAACACCCTGTATAAACATATACACCCCATTTTCTTTTATCCCTAAACTCTGTTTTCCCTAATACCCTGAATACAAACAAAAAAAGAGAGCAAACTTCCTGTTTAATCTTCTAAACACACAGCGACGTGTGTTAATTTGATTGGCTGACATAGAGCTCACACCCTACTTCCCCTAAACTAATTGGCTAGACACATGATAAATATTCCATTCCTACCTAAAATAAAGTTAGTTATCTCCCCCTATTCCCAAAATGGCCTATGGATTTTTTTTTATAACTACTCTACTTGTCCAGGATCCAACATCACCAGCCACATCTACACAGGAATTTTATGCTGAGTGAAGATTGTCAAAGGGAGATGGACTGATACGGACTGATTTCTATGATAGGAGGAAAAAAACAAATATCCAGTATGGAAAAAACAAATGTCAACAGCAACTGAGAAATGGTCTTCAGTAGGAAGCTTGCTTTTGAGAAAAATAGGAATGAAGGTATAAGGGGACAATGGTGGAGAGGAGCAGACATTCTGGTGGAAAATGTGGCGCTCGATTGATTTATGCAAGAAACGTTACCATTAAGAGTATATAAACCACAGTGTCCAACTCATAGCCCAAATGACAATGTGTAAACCATAACACAGTGGCATTTTGGGGACTAAAGAAAAGATAGACCTAAATTATAGATACTTGAGGAAGGGGCCTGTGAAGTGGCGCTAGAGGTAAGGTGTCTGCCTTGCAAGCACTAGCCAAGGAAGGACTGCGTTTTGATCCCCCGGCGTCCCATATGGTCCCCCCAAGCCAGGGGCAATTTTTGAGCGCATAGCCCCCCCAAAAGAAAGCTTGAGGAAGACATAGAAGGAGGGGGAAAGACAGAGGAACAGGAGGAAGAGGGGAAGAAATGAGGAGAAAGAGAAAGAAAGAAAGAAAGAAAGAAAGAAAGAAAGAAAGAAAGAAAGAAAGAAAGAAAGAAAGAAAGAAAAGAAAGAAAGAAAGAAAGAAAGAAAGAAAGAAAGAAAGAAAGAAAGAAAGAAAGAAAGAAAGAAAGAAAGAAAGAAAGAAAGAAAGAAAGAAAGAAAGAAAGAAAGAGAGAAAGAGAAAGAAAGAAAGAAAGAGAAAGAGAGAGAAAGAAAGAAAGAAAGAAAAAGAGAGAGAAAGAAAGAAAGAGGAAAGAGAGAGAAAGAAAGAAATAAGAAAGAAAGAAAGAGAAAGAAAAAAGAAAGAAAGAGAAAGAAACAAAGAAAGAAAGAAAGAAAGAAAGAAAGAAAGAAAGAAAGAAAGAAAGAAAGAAAGAAAGAAAGAAAGAAAGAAAGAAAAAGAAAGGAGAAAGAAAGGAGAAGGAAGGAAGAAAGAGATGAAGGAAGAAAGAAAAAGAAAGACAAAGGAAGGATGGAAAGAAGAAAAAAGAAAGGAAGGAAGAAAAGGAGGGAAGGAGTGAGGTTGTAGAGAATCTGTGAGTAAGAAATTGGTTTGGAACTCACTGAAGAAATCGCAAGATTTTTGTTTGATTATAAAACAGATGGACAAGGAAAGTCTTAGAATGTAATGGGAAAATCCCCAGGTTTCATTCTGAAGGGCTGAGATTTTGATACTCATATCCATATTTGAAACCTTACAATGAAAATCTAATGTACTCTTCATTTGTAGCCTGTCAGCTGAGGGAAAATTACAGGATGGGTTGTGGCAGTGGGGAGATTATGGATTGCATATGATATATGGCTATTTATATGTAGTGAGCCATCTCTGGAGTATTCTCCAAGTATAATTCTGTAACAGAGTCAACATCATCACATAAAATATGACAACAGGTTTTACATTGCTGATCTGAAATGAAAGTGCAGCCTTCTGTAATGAGCAGGGGAGACCGGTAAGGCAGAATGAGTTAAGATTCACCAATACCTAGCACCTTGTCATAGCCTTAGGAGTGGACGAGATAGGACAAACAAACAGGAACAGTAATAATTCTGATTCTCAAAAGACATCCTGTAACCCACTTGGTATAGAGAAGGTCCCTCCTCTTTATGAGAAATGCCACTCCCTTCTCTCTATAGACATGTTTTCTAAAGCATTGGGCATATCTCATCACATATCTCCCCTTGACTCAGCAGAATTTCAAATGATATACTTTAGTTTTTTACTGATTTTCCATTGGCAAGGGCTCTGAATTCTCTCACTGCAAGCCTTTAGCTCTGTGGCTAATGGTTTATGAAAGAAATCTAAATGCCCCCCCTGAGGTGGCCCACACTTGAAGGAGTTACCCAAGTAAATATTTTGGGTGGACATGTTTTGAAATGAAATAATCTCAGTAGTGTTTAGCCTTTGGTCACTTGGGATTTTGCTCCCTCTAATTATCAATGGGAGGGTGCTATTTGTGGAGGGTTTGGGGAACACACCTGTACTTTCCAAGCTCATTTCTCAGTGAATGAGTTGATCTCATGCAAGTGAAAAGAAAACTGATTATGTTTACAGATGTGACTTGACTGGATTTCCATGTAGAAAACTCTATTGTTTCAAGGAGCTCTACTCTGGAGTCTGAGAACCTTTGAGAAAAAAATACATAGAGTATTAAATTCAACAATGAGGTTATTACTGAGTTCTTTTATATTTATTGTCTTAGTTACTTATAGCTGATAGTACCATCCAGGTGCCCTTTTAGGCATAAAGAATATTTACCATGCTTACTTATCATATTTGAGTATACATTTTTATTATCACCATTTTTACTCCCAAATGAAAGACCAGCTGGATATACATGAGAGTTAAGCAACCACAGGATTAGCTGAAATTCTGTCCCTAAGGCTCTGGACAAGATGGTACTTGAACCCCAGCTGCTCTCATTCCAGCATCTGCTCAGAGGCTTCAAATTACTGTCAGCACCAGCCATGAATGAAAGAGAAACTAAAATAGTTTTAATTGAAGTAACTTTTCAGGTGTATACTGTATATATCCAAGTCTGTACATTTCACTCAAGACTAAAAGTCAAGTTGGCATTCATCGTCATATAATTGGCCCCTTTTATCCACTCTACCACCATTTTGATCATGTTGTCAGTTTGGTTTGGTTTTGTTCATTAGCCTTATTTATGTAGCATATACCTGTGAACTCATGAAGTGTTTGATGTTTTACTAAGCAATAATTCCTCCTAGGTTCATCCAAAGTTTTGTATATGATAGGACTTTATCTTTTTCTTTAAGACCATTTTGTTTGAAGTACATGGATTTACAATACTATTAAATATAAATATACTTTTAATGCAAACATCATTTCTATATCACATCCATCAACAGAGTGTCCACTTCCATCTACCAGTGTCTCTTGGACCCCTACCCAATAGAAGCTCAGTTCTATAGACAATCTCTAGTTCCAAATGACTTTGACTATTTATTGTTCCATTACTTTGTTTCTTCATATCCCACATATAAAATATATTTATTTTTACTTATCATGAAGGTGGCAATGAAGGTGATTTAAGCAAAACTACTAAAATTCTACAAAGTTTAAATCAGTGATAGGTACATTAAAAATTGTCAAAAACTATCTCTCTTTTTGTAGGTATATAAATTTTAAAACTTAACACTGAATAAGTTTATGCTAATACATCATAAGGTTAAAATAGATAAATTCTACAAATCTAGAAGTTAATATTGTCTATTTAGAAGAGGAGATATTTTTAAATTACAGAAAATATCTGAATAGGCCTATAAAAGTATAAACACATCTTTTATCCTTAAAATGGAATATAGGTTTTATGTTAGAAAATATTATAAAATATATAAAATAAAATATATATAAAACACAAAATATAGACTCTTCAATATAAATAAAACATTACTATTATTATTATTATTAGTTTTGGGCCACACCTAGCAGCACTCAGGGGTTACTCCTGGCTCTGTGCTCAGAAATTGCTCCTGGCAGGCTTGGGAACAATATGGGATGCCATAATCAAATTTGGGTCCATCCTGAGTCTGCCACATGCAAGGTAAATGCCTTATCGATGTGCTATCACTCTAGCTCCTAAATAAAATATCATTATTTTATTACTTAAAAATGTTAAAATCTGGGGCCGGCGAGGTGGCGCTAGAGTTAAGGTGTCTGCCTTGCAAGCGCTAGCCAAGGAAAGGACCACAGTTCGATTCCCCTGGCATCCCATATGGTCTCCCCAAGCCAGGAGCAATTTCTGAGCTTGTAGCCAGGAGTAACCCCTGAGCATCAACCGGGTGTGGCCCGAGAAACCAAAAAAAAAAAAAAAGTTAAAATTCCAATATCCTGGCAGCCATGTCACATCCCATTGATGCTACTATGTCAATTCATAGATAAGTTCCAGAGACTCACTATTCTTAGAAAAGATAGAAGCCAAGCAAAAAAAATTCACAGGTCCAGAAGTCTTGTGATTTGCAATATAGTTATTGAAGGGGTATCTTGCATATCTCTTTGTCTCCTTTCAGCACCTAGTTCTTGATCTCGGACATTTTGAATATTATGCCTGGAAATACCCAAGTCCATTTTAAACATTCTAGTAAGTATCAACATTTTTTATATTTGAGGGAAGCCACCTGGATCGATTCTACTGTACAAACTGTGCCCTGTGATTTCCTGTCAATTTAGCTGATAAAGCATGTTCAGTGCACTCTGAACCCTTAGCTACCAATGGAAATCAGGGCAATGGTCTGTCTTCTATTTTAATTGTCAAGGTTTTTACCTTGTGGATTTTAGGGTTGTTTCACTCGTGCTAGGGACTGGTATGAGCCAGTACAATTTATATATGATATTTATGTACAGTTTAGAAATCTTTTCTTAAACTCCCTCTTCTTAGTGACTCCTACTTCCAATGCTGTATTCTCTGGTTTTTAGGGTCCCCTCTTCTTAGAGTTCAGGATAGAGAGATAGAGTTTTCATTTACTCTTAAGGTCTGCTGTGCCTCTGAGGCCAAATTCTACTCTCTGCAGGCACTTACCATGTATAAAACAAGGAGGATCAATAGAACTCTGCCTACCAGGATCATATCAACTTCCATTGTAAGCAAGAGGCACTCAGGCTTCGTTTTTGTTGACCTAGAACAGGACTAGTAATATCAGATGATTTTAGACCTAGGGTTCAACTCCCTTTCCAGAAATTCTGTCTCTCTTTGGAGGCATTTTCATATCTTTATCTATTAACAATTTCCTTGCTCTAGCATCCAGGTTATGAGGCATCAAGGTATGCAGGGAGAAGCACATAGTCCTTAGAGAAATACCCACAAAATTGTCGTTTGAGTCCCACGATCTTTATATTCTGTCTGCAAACATTCCAGAGCCTTCTGATAGTTTGAATGTGAGCTTCCTGGTGCTTAAGCTATAAGTTATGAGAGATAAGTTATTTAGGCTTGTTCAGAACCTAAAGTCTATGCACATACTTATGAATGAATATAAAAATGGAAATTGTTTAATATCCTATTTGATTTTTAATTTATTTGGTTATTTGGGGAGGAGGATTCAAAAACAGCAATCTCAGACCTTACCTCTGACTTTATGCTTGGGGATCACTCTTGGTGGGGCTCATGGACCATATGCAGGACTGGGGATGGAATCCAAGTTGACCGCGTGCAAAGCAAATGCCCAAGCCACTGTATTATCTCTCTGTCCCAATAATATCTCATTTAAAAGGTTTCCCATTTTCTACATCCAAGTCTATGGACATCAAATTTTAGCATTTTTCCTTGTCTCTTTAGGAATGAAAAATATCAATAATGTTTTTCTAGTATAAGCTTTTGTTTCATTGAAAAGTCCATATTGCATCATTAGGTTGTTGATGTTCTGACCACTTGGCTCATAGGGGCTATATAAGAGTAAGTTCATAGCTTCTGTTTGGCTCATCTGTTCTTTCACTCTATGACTGGCTAGTTTCTTTAGTAATCAGAACTTCATCTATTAAAACAAGTGATCAGAACCTTGGAATCTCTAAGCTCTCTTCCAGAATTTACATGTTCACTGTTGTTACATGACTTCTCTTTTGCATGGTAAATCTCTACTCGTTTCCTCCAGGCCAATGGTCCAATGGTCCAAGGACATTGTACATTCACATACAATAGGTACACAAAGAGCAGAGACGTAGCTGTTCTACTTGGCCAAATAACAAGCACCTAAAAGACCTTAAACTGTTTATGCTATTGTTCCTGGGGACGTTTTTGTTTTCCTTGTTACCATTTAAATTCTTTGTATTATATTTTGTTGTAAACTTTTACAGGGGAGCATGCCAAACTTAGGTATATTCAGTTAGAGGGATAATTTCCCACACACTAAAACAAAACAAAAACAAACAAATTGTATATTTTAAAGTCTATTTTTTATGCCAATTATTTATATACAAAAGAACATTCCATGGGGTTGAAGCAATAGTACAATGAGCATGGCACTTGCCTTGCATGCTAATGCCCTGAGTATGACTTCTTGCATCCTATATGGTTCCTGCAGCCACACCAGGAATAATTCCTGAATACTGCTGTGTATGGATCTAAAACAAAGACCAAACAAAACACAACAGTCCATCATTTTTTATTTCATCAATTCCATATTATGAGTCATATAATTTACTTTCATATTAGATCAGCATTTTGTCCATAAAAATGTGTTTCCATTTCTTTTTTTTTTTTTTTTTTTTTTGGTTTTTGGGCCACACCCGGTGACGCTCAGGGGTTACTCCTGGCTATGTGCTCAGAAGTCGCTCCTGGCTTGGGGGACCATATGGGACGCCGGGGGATCGAACCGCGGTCCTGTCCAAGGCTAGCGCAGGTAAGGCAGGCACCTTACCTCTTGCGCCACCGCCCGGCCCGTGTTTCCATTTCTAATAGCTTAATACACGTGGAATTCTTTTTTTTTGGGGGGGGGGGGAGGGTCACACCCAGCAGCACAAAGGGGTTAGTCTTGGCTCTACACTCAGAAATTGCTCCTGGCAGGCACGGTGGACCATATGGCATGCTGGGATTTGAACCACTGTCTGTCCTAAATTGGCTGCATGCAAAGCAAATGCCCTACCACTGTGCTATCTATTTGGCCCCATGTAGAATTCTTCATCCTAGAATAAGAACTATTTTGGATATATAGTTGCTACCCCTGATGGGGGAACCCCGACCCGTGGGAGTGTGGGAATGAAGGTCGCTAGTAATTTGTGGGTTCTCTCGAGCAGAGCTGATCTGTGAAGTAAACTTGAGAGGTTAGTAAGAAGAGAGCTTAAGACAACTCACGTTGTTCAAAAGGATTTATTGCTCGGGGAGACTAGCATTTATAGGCAAAATACATCATGGGAGGTGTTACAAGTAAGTCTTTCAACTTTCCACCAATTACAGCTTGCACTTGCTTATGAGCATAAGCTGGGGGCAGGAAATAGGGAGGGGTAAAGAGGTAGACTTGAGCACATGTAAAATGCTAATCATTATCTTGTTTTTACTGAAAGCACGAGTCATGTAACACATTACCAAACAGGATCTTATAAATTTTACTCAGCAAGCATAAATAAAACATCAGCTGTAAACACATTAATCTTTTGCTAACACAAAGGCAAGTGGCTCTATATGGGTAACTACCCTCTGGCTGGGTGGTTGGCTGCTCTGAATATAACTTTAGAGTTTAGTTATTTCCTTTGTCCTCAGGGCATGAGTGCCTCTTGTCACGTGGGTAACAAGGTCAGGGACTTCTGAGACACTCTTTTGTTCTAGGTTCTATCAGCTCGGTTCCCCATATATAGTAATATAGCTCAGTAGTAGAAAGACTTGACCTGCAAGTAGAAAAGTATTGGGTTCTGAGTTTTATCCTGGCACATTTTGGAAGATGATCTCAGTGGCTCTGTTCTTTGGGGTTCCTGGTTCCATATTGTAATTGGTGTTCACTTAATCAGGCACGCCAAGACAATGGATGGCAGGGAAATACATGGGTTTATTCACTGGTGGACTGAGTCAAGTCAAGAAGGGTGTTTGGTAAAACACTGTGGTCTCACAGTAGAGGACATGTCTGCAAGATCATCCTCCTGCTTCATTCCCAGTATTATGAATTATCATTTGGGGGTGCATTTACACAATGGCATTAAGAACAGCAGTGACTTTGAGACTACAGTACAGTAAAGGCATATTAAGATAAAGAGATACCATCATAGTTAGTTTGAGAGAAGTCGACAGCAAGTATATGCACATCATAATATCTTATTAGGCTGGTAACAGGGAGTTTCCTACACTTCCTAAGTTTTTCAGATATTGTTAGCTTGGATGGAAGTTCATACTAAGAGCAGACAGGTTGGGCATCTTTTAAAATTCTACACCCATAAGCAAGATCATCTCTTTAGAGCTCATGCTATGAAACAATGATAAAAAGCAAGGACCTATACCATACATGTCCACCATAACACCACAGTTAACTGTTTGACCTCTAGTGCCCTGCAACCAAGTATGAGCACTGCAGCATCCCCTCAAGAGTTGCACAGCTACAAAGTGGGCAGGCACCACAATCAAGTATGCAACCCCCAGAGTGCTCTGGACTTGGAAGAGATCAAGCATGAAACAAAGGGCATGCCACCCAAGTACCAGACACAGGAGAAGGAATGGCAAAAAACTTTCTGAAAAATTAGAGTATAAAATTGCCAACCTGATTTTCAGAAAGGCAGTGTCACACTGGATTTCTGCAGTACATGTGTTTGGGGGAGGTGTTGATTTCCCAGACTTTGGAAGTTGTCATTTTTCTAACTCGGCTATTTCAGTAGATTTCTTCAAATGTTATTTTATATTCTAAACCTCTGAGATTATCTTTTTTTCTTATTGTGACCAAAGTGGATTACAAATCATTCCCAGTAATTTTTTAGGTACATAGCGACATTGAAGCAGGGGCATTCCCACCACCAATGTTGTCCTCCCTCCACCCCTGTTCCCAGCATGCATCCCATATCCCTCTCCTTTACCTTCTGGGTTGCTAGTGTAAGTGGTCTCCACTGTGTCTAGCATGTTGTAGATTGGGTGTTGATTCTGTTGTTGTTGGCTTTGGATTTGGTGTTTAAGTCTGATCATTTTTTTAATTTCTACTTAATGTTCATATAACTGTCTGGTCTTGGTACCTTCCATTATTTCCCCTCAGTTTGTGAGGCAGAACAAGATGGTACAAATTATGTAACTCTGTTTGAAGAAAAGAAAAAAAATAATAAAATGGGGCAAAATCAAACAAGCAAAAAATGGGAGGATCCTTCTAGAGGCTATACATATCAATTTAAGAGAAGAAAAGGGAAAAGGAAGAAAAACATAACAACAGCACTAAAAAAATTAAAAATCAAACCAAAAAGAAAAACCGCAAAAAGCACCACTTTTTTTATGAGTTTGTTAGTCATTTGTCTTATCTATACTCTGATAACGTTTTCAATTGTAGTCCTAGTGTTCCTCTTTCCTTCTTTAGTTATGAAGCATATTAATAATTCTTTCAGTTCTAAATTTATGCTGCTAGAAAACTGCACCAAGAAGGTAGGGATGAAGTAAGCATTATATATATATATTGCAGTGTCTCCCTGGAGGATTTCCTCTCTCTGGTGAGGAAAATTGAAATCAGCTAGCACACAAGTAACATGCTCCTTTCTTGGCAAGACCAATATAAAAATATGGGCATCTGTAGTTCCTGCATAACAAAACCTCATGGTAGTCCTGTGGACCTACATTATCAGCTCTGCTTTCACAGTCAAACTTTAAAGCTGAAGAAATTGAAAAACCAGTAGAAAACCTGCCACTTTTAAAAATTGAGGTTCTACTGTTCACAATATTATTATAATAGTTTCTCATACACCTACCATTTAAAACGATGCTGCCTATAGTAGATAGGTTAATTTTTTAAAATAAAATTTAGACTATAAGTTCTTTCTCTGAAATATTTGACCACACAGAAGGCAAACACCCTACCCACTGTTTTATTGCTCCAACGTTCTTATAAAATTCTATCAAAGTGCTACCATTTCCTTTACAGTATCTTTATTTCTCTTTTGTGCATATTTCTGCTGCCGCTCCACAGCTGTATCTGGATCCTAATTTGTTGTTATTATATATAAATATATATGTGCGTGTAAGTATACACAACCCAATACTCAGTAAAGTCCATAATTATTAGCGTATTATATTGTGGATCTTCGATAAATATAACAACCTATTTAACAACTTCATAAAACAACACATAAAAGATTACCGTTATACAAGAAAATCTTTGGTGCCCTTTTCTAGTTGTCATTCCCTCCATCTAAGCCAATAACTATTCTGATTTCTGTTCCCAAATAGTTTTGCCTATTCTTGGGGTTCATCTTACTTGAATTTTAAGTATATCTGCCCTTGTGCCTCGCTTCTCTCAATCAACTACATCTTTCAGGAAGTTCTCCATATCAGATCAGGTATTTATCATATGTTTCTTTCTGTTGCAAAGTATCATACCAACATATTGTACAATATTTTGCAGAGTTTGTGCTTTGTCATTAATTTATACTGCTACTTTTGACTTTTACTGATGCCTTTGCAAAGATTGAAACTACAGGGGTTTTCATTTGTCTATCTTGGGGAGGGGGATTCGGCCATACCTGGTGATGCTCAGGGATTATTCCTGGCTCTGCACTCAGAAATGGCTCCTGGCTTGGGGGACCATAAGGGCCACAGGGGAATCGAACCCGTGGTCTGTCCTAGGCTAGCGTATGCAAGGCAGAGGCCATACAGCTTGTGTCACCATTTCAGACCCCCCCCTTTTTTTTTTTGGTTTTTGGGCCACACCTAGCGGTGCTCAGGGGTTACTCCTGGCTGTCTGCTCAGAAATAGCTCCTGGCAGGCACGGGGGACCATATGGGACACTGGGATTCGAACCAACCACCTTTGGTCCTGGATCGGCTGCTTGCAAGGCAAACACCGCTGTGCTATCTCTCTGAGTCCCCCCCTCTTTTTTAATCAACAAAATTCTTTTAAAACTTGGCAAATTAGAAATACTGGAGCAGTGCAGTTAGGCTAGAGAAGAGACCACTATGATAATGATAGAACTGATCATTTTGGACAATAAATGAAAAAAAGATTTTCAATAAAGAAAAAAATAATAATGGCAAATTGATCATTTCTATGGAAATATAAGAAATCAATACTTTTTTAAGAAATATACTTGCAATAATTTTCAGAGACCAAAGAGAGGAGGGCTGGAAGGTCCAGCTCACAACATGGAACTCACCACGATGAGTGATGAGTGCAGTTAGAGAAATAACTACATTAAGAATTATCCTTACAATGTGAATGAATGAGGGAAGTAGAAACCCTGTCTCGAGTACAGGTGTGGGTGGGGTGGGGTGGGGAGGAGGGAGATCTGGGAAATTGGTGGTGGGAATCTTGCACTGGTGAAGGGGGGTGTTCTTTACATGACTGAATCCCAACCACAATCATGTTAGTAATCAAGGTGTTTAAATAAAATTATTAATTAAAAAATAAATATACTAAGGGGCCAGGAATGTAGAACAATGGCTAGGCAAGTAACAATTTAGCTCCGTGGGTTTCTGCTCTAACAGCATTGCTGAATATGACCTGAGAAGCCTCCAAGCACTGCCAGATGTGATCCTGGCATCCCACATCAGCACAGTTCCTGAGAAGCACCTCATCTTGGAACCCCACATTGAAGTTGGGTACCAAGAAACTGCTTAAGAACTGGAGGGCCTGGTTCCTCAAACCCCTAAGAGCTTCTTGAGCCACAGCTCCTTCCAAAAATTAATAAAGCTTTATATAGAGTAAAATTAAATGTCAGGTTATATGTTCCTCTAATAATTTGGTCTTATCAAGTCATTGATCTACACAAACATTATTGCTGAAAATTTTATCTCAACTACACAGAATCTATAGGTTTACTTAGTGCAAACTAACCTTAAAATATGGATTCTATTTCCCCATAAGTGTGATATATCATTCTCCATTTATTGTCTTTCTCCATATTCCTCAGTAATGGTTTGTAAGTTTCAAGTATGGAGGCCTATCTTTCAAAATTTATTTTATAATATTATGATGTTCAAATTGATTTAGTTTTCTTATGGATATAGATAGGATACAGAAATATAACTAAGTTTTCTCTATTTACTTTGCTGAAGTTATTGGATTAACGAATGAACTAGATTAACAGGTAGATTCATTTGAATTTTTAATATTCAAAATAATGCCATTATAAAAAGGGTAGCTTTGTTTTGAAAACATATTTGTGGGGAGGCATGTGTGTTGGGAATACTCCTGTCAATATTCAGGGGCCACTTCTGGCTTTGTGCTCAGGAATCTTTTTCCTCTGATCTTTGGGGACGGAAGTGATGTTAGTGAAGTGCAAAACAAGCACCTTAACCCCTATATTACCTCTCTAGCACATCTTTAAAACAGACCCTTAAAGTTAATTCGTTCTATTACTTTCTACATTTTTGTCTACGCAATTCCTTTTCTACACAAATCTACATAATTGTGTGTCTGTACCTTTACGCTCCATAGAGTTATCTTTTGTTTAGGGAATTGCATATTGTTTCCTGCTGGGAGATATAGAGTCTATTCATTTTCTCAAACAGTTTTATTTTTGAGTGAGCGGCTGGAATGATTTTTCAGGGATTATGTAAACAAATAGAATGTATTGGGATCACAGCAATGCTTTTGAAAGAAAACGATTGTCTCCTTGATAAGATGCACTTCTGGGCAAGGACTGAGGGGTGAATGTCATGTATGAATGCAGGGTATTAATTACAGATTGATGTTTGCCTAGAGAAAGAATCTTTCACACCACAGGTGTCTGGCCTCCACCTTGCCTTGTTAAGAATTTTTATTAATGACTTGGATGAAGACATTGATGGCCTGGTGATAAGATTTGTTGGTGATATAAATCTGGAAGGAACAGTTAACACCTTGGATAGAATTGTGATGCAAAAAAAGATTTGATAGATGAAACAGTACACCAAATATAGTAAGATTATAGATAATGGAGATTCATGTAAAGGCCTATACTTAGACAAGTAAATAAAATAAAAATAGGAACAGATGGGAGAAACATGCTTTGACATTAGCCAATGTGAAAATAGTAGAGATGTTTTCATTGATTATGAACTCAAAGTGAATCAATACAGCACCTAAATCTTAAATTATAATATGTGTCATAGGTGTCTGAGTAGGCTATAAATGAGGTAACACCCTTTCTTTCTCCAAAACAAAGAGTCACTTTTTGAAAGAACTTTGTGACAGCTATATTTTTATAGATTCCTTTCTGGTTTCTCGCCACTGGCCTTTTAGTATTTTCCCATTTTACAGACAAGAAAACTGGTATTCAAAAATTAAATCATATGTAAAAGTCACAAATGAGAGTCAGGACACGAACAATTATTCTGACCTCAAACCATGTGCTAAACCATTACTGCTTCTGGGCCTTTAGTTTGAATTTAGAGGATTGGTTATGCCAGTTTTAGTATATCATTTTATCTTATAAACATGAACTGAAGAAGATCATTCCTTGAGATTGTGTTCCATACAACATGGAGAAAGATAGAAGTCTGAGCCTTCCAGGATGGGTGTCAAGTAGAGGTGGCTTTGGAATTTTCATTCTCTTGAGGGATCCTAGATCTAGGTGATAAAAATTGTGCATATTCTGAGAAATTTTGGGATTAAAGAACTCTTCCCTTTTAAGGATTTACTTCTTCAACTTTACATTCCTCAGTGAATTTTGAAGTACATCTACTCTTTATACTGGCAAAAAAAAAAAGTTCTCATTTTATAACCACGTGGAAAGATTTAAAAAACATAAAAGGAAACCTACAAACCTATAAAGTTCTCTGATTATTTATAGTAGTTTCATCTTCTCACTTACTCCCAAGCTACTAGATAGCACTTTTTTCACACTAATAGATATTTTTTTTTTTTCAGTTTTTTGGGCCACACCCGTTTGATGCTGAGGGGTTACTCCTGGCTAAGCGCTCAGAAATTGCCCCTGGCTTGGGGGGACTATATGGGATGCCTGGGAATCGAACCATGGTATTGATCCTTGGCTAGCGCTTGCAAGGCAGACACCTTACCTCTAGTGCCACCTCGCTGGCCCCGATTTTTTAAACATAGATTGAATATCTTTTGGTATCATCTTCCTATCCCAAAGTTGTCTTTACAAATTATTTGAATTATTCTGTTGTGGTTCCATGGACATACTCTTAATATGGTTAGGCACTGCTTAATGACATTTTAGTCAGAAGATGTAAGTGCAACTTTAGTCTCAGCAGGTTGGCTCATAACCCTAATTTTGTTGTCGATTATACTGTCTCTGCCTCAATTATATAATTCTCTAGTGTTCACACAAGGACAAAATCTAGCAGCACATTTCTCTGAATGTATCCCCATCATTAAATAATGTTGACTGTGGTCGGAGTTATAAATAGGAAACGAGTTGATTAGGGTTCAGAATAATAAACTGTTGATGAATCCAATCCATAGATTACTTTACATGGTCTCTAATTCATAACCCATGGACTCCATTTGACAGCTTAGAGATGTGCCTCTGCCCTAATAAAAAGAAAATCTTGAGTATATTGAAATTTTTCTTCTGAATAATTAGACTTGTGGCCACATAGGTAAAGTGATTTGAAAGCATAGACTCTCCCACATTGAAGAAGAAACAATGGCCGAACAGTGAGGCTAGCATTCCATCATGCACCCAGCCATGGGAGCAACAGACATCACTCACTCACCTATAGAAAAAGCAAGAGATCTCCATGTAATGAAAAACATCAAGCTGTCTAAATGAACATTCTTGAATCTACACATGGAAGCCTCCTGTTGCAGTCACAATTTCCTAGGAAGCCCACGCCATCTTAATCATGCCTGCCAAGGAAGAAATTCTCTTTTCTTATTATTTTTCCCCAAGACATATTTCCCTGATATCATTTAAACACATTAAATCAGGCTTAGCACACAGACTGGGCATCAAGTTAGCATAAGATCTAATCAGAGCAAGTCTGCTAGTCTCCGAAGGCTTCTTTCTTTTTGTCTCTTTTCCCTGTTTTCGTGTTAGAGTGAAGAGCCTTTTTTTTGACATCCTCATTTGTTCTGCTGTGTAATAGCATGGGATCTTTCAGACCTGTCAACATCTGCTCCACTCTAGAGAGCCACAAAACCAACTCAGCAAAGCAATAATAATTACGCCTGAATAGACAGCAAAGGATGCCGGAGATGAGATAGAAAACAAGAAAGAATATACCCAGTGTAATGATGTTCTAACCTGGGCATGTGAATGCAGCTGGTGTCTTTGAATGTGAGCATGTACTGGACATGCACACACAGTGAGGCTGTTTTTGGATGGCTGTGAATTTGTACATTGTGGATGCAAATAATTTTTTCAAGAGTTGTGGACCAGGAATCAATCAGGTTTAGAGTTCTCATTTCCTCCTCCTTGATCCTTCTTATAGAAAACCATGTGAGCATTGTTTTATCCTTTGCAATAGGAATTTGCAAAATGTTTAGGAGAGGGACCTTTTCCCTCCTGTCTTACACCCTTAGGCATAGAAGGGTAAGAAAAGTTAATATGTTTCTTCACTGAATACTACTTTCTAAAAATAAATGAGTTACATTGGAAAATACCATAAGTCTTTCTGAGGATCAAGGTTATTAATTATTAGATAATTAGTAAAAAAGACATACTAATATTTTCAATGGAATATATGTGAATTTTAAAAGATAGCAACATTACTGACGACAGTATTTTTAGGAACTTTTCATGTGCAATAGTCATTATTATGGCCATTATTTTTATTTGTTTTGGGGACACACCCAGCAGTGCTCAGGGCTTAGTACTGGCTTTGTGTTTAGAGATTATTTCTTTTCTTTTCTTTTTCTTTTTTTTTTGGGGGGGGTCACACCTGGTAATGCTCCAGGGTTACTTCTGGCTATACACTCAGAAATTGCTTCTGGTTTGGGGAGACCATATGGGATGCTAGGGGATTGAACCATGGTCCATCCCAGATCAGCCCTGTGCCAGGCAAATTCCCTACAACTGAACCATCACTCTGGCCCATGTTTAAAGATTATTTCTATTGGGATTTGGAGGAGTTAATGAGGTGTTGGGATCAATCCCTGTTGACCACATACAAGGCAGTATTCTACTGTATTATCATTCCATCACCTATTTTTCCTTCTTAAATAATTCTACTTGAAAGTAGGGCTAGTACCCTCATTTGAAGATGAAAAGATTAGGTTATAGAGTGTTTTGAGGAATTACCTCAGTCTTCAGTGCCTTCTGGCATTAAATTTGTAACCACTAGGCAATATTCCAAGAAGTCTTGCTTAGTCAAGCAGGAAGACTGATCTTTTAAGTTTTAAGTGGTTATACAAGAACAACAGAATGGTCATGTCATTCATTTGTGATATTTTCAATGACACAATCAGTCTACTCAATGCATATGTGATCAGTTCCAAACATGACCAGGTTGTTTCCTAAAGTGAACACAACTAAAACAAATGCTACATCCAACACCATAAAGCTCAGTGTTTTTTAATTGGGATAACAGCTTGTTTTGTAGAAAGCAGGAATCTGTAGAAGTTTACTCCTGGCTTTATGTTAAGGGATGACTCTTTACTGTGTTAGAGGGATTGTTCGTGGTGCTGGGAAGCAAACCAGATTCTGTTGCATACATTGTAAGTACTTTATCTGTTATATTCTCTCTTTGGCCCCTTGGGCAAGTAGCTTGATATCAATAATTATCCAACCTGGGGGGGCATCTCAGGGCCCTATTTTATCCTTCATGCAACTGCACCCAGCAAAAGAGGAAAATATGCGACCCTCAGGCATGAACATATCACTCCAGCCTACTACAATCACTTCCCCAAGCCTTCCATATCCCCCATGCCCAATGGTCCCATTCTAGAATTGTCGTTATGGATGGGCAATGGCTCACATGACTGAACATCAGGCTTTGTATGAGGATAACTCATACAAAAGGTTTTATCTGTATGTTTGGTTCCCCTAGATAAAATCATGAGTGTATCCCAACATGGAAACAGAAGTATCTCCTAAGCTCAACCAGGTGTGACTCCCAAATCAAACAAACCAAGTGAAACAAAACATGATATTCCTCTTCAGAACCCTCACCTCAGAAAACTGAGATGACATGTTCATATTAAAGTGGGCTCTCTGAAAGATAAATTAACGAGAAGATGTATTTTAATTAGGTCAAAGTAATAAATTAGCCATACTACCATATACACTGACCAAGCTAAATAGATAGCTGGGGGATGGAAGCAAAGCCTCCTGTATTTGTGTTTAATTTTTAAAAAGGTATCACAGTTTACAATAATGTTAGTGATCGAATTTCATACATGCAATTTTCGAACATCACATCTTCCATATTCTCCACATCCTCACTTCAATCTCTATGCTCTTCCCCTATGCCTATTCCATTCCATAACAAGCTCAGTGTTGTAGACAAAATTTTATGCTCTTGTGCCTTTGGTTATTTGATATTCCCTATATCTTATTTCTTCATAGCCCACCTATTAAATTATTCTATTTCTGTCCCTCTTTTAACTTCACTCAGTATACCCTTTAGATCAAACCACATTGTGACACATTGCTTGATTTTGTTTTTGCATAAGTCAGGTAGTATTCCATTGTGTTGGTATGTTTTCTTTATACAGTTATCTGTTCTTGAACACTTGGATTGTTTTCATACTTTAGCTGTTGTGAATAGTGCTGTAAAGAGCATAGAAGTTCCACTGTCTTCTCTAAAATATTGGGACCTTGAAGTAAATGCTTAAGAAGTGAAATTGCTATGTCATATGAAAATGCAATACTGGTTTTGTAAGAAGTGTCCATATTTTTTTTCAAAAAGGTTTAGGCCAATTTACCAATATTCTTCAGCAGTGGAAAAGTTCATTTCCCCCCTACATTCATTATGATACTGATATTTCAATTATCTTTGAGGTATGGCAGTTTCACTGGTGTAAGATGACAGTTGAAAATTGATTCACATTTCCTTTATAATCAGTGAGTAAGTGACATTTATTTCATTTTTCTATTGACTATATGCATGTCTTTCTTGAGGAAGTTTACACTCTTTCCCCACCACCACCAATTTTTGACAGGATTGATTTTTTTGTTCATTGTGTTTCACAGATGCTTTACATAAATTGGATAGTAACCATTTGTCTTATGCACAGTAGGCAAATATTTTATCTGTGGTTTTTTAATTCTGGTCATTTTTTCCTTTGCATTAAAGAAGCTTCTCAATTTTATATTTTTTATTTGTTTATATGTGCATCTCTCTGCCTGTACATGAATATTAAATCATGGAAGCTTCCTGTAGTTTTTCTGTGGAAAGAGGATCTTTCCTTCTTACCTCCTTCCATGGCTGTATGGAGTAAGAGTGAAGTAGAATTAAGGGAACTGAACTAGTGCAGGAGTTCCTCCAGATGTGAGCAAAATCTCACACTCACAGATCAAATGACAAATTTAAACCATGACGCAGTGGCATTTTAGGGAAGGGAAAGATGAACCTAAATAATTGAAAACCTGGGAAAGAAAGAAAGAAAGAAAGAAAGAAAGAAAGAAAGAAAGAAAGAAAGAAAGAAAGAAAGAAAGAAAGAAAGAAAGAAAGAAAGAAAGAAAGAAAGAAAGAAAGAAAGAAAGAAAGAAAGAAAGAAAGAAAGAAAGAAAGAAAGAAAGAAAGAAAGAAAGAAAGAAGAAGAAGAAGAAAAGAACAAGAACAAGAAGAGCAAGAACAAGGAGAAGAAGAGAGAAGGAGGAGGAAGAGGAAGAGGAGAGGAAGAAGGAAGTGGAGCAGAAGGAGAAGGAGAAAGAAGAGGAGAAAGAGAAGGAGTAGAAGGAGAAAGAGAGAAAAAGAGAGAAGAGAGAGAAAAAAATTACTCTTGAGAAGAGAAAAAAACAGAACTGGAGAGTGGGAGAAAATATCTGAGCCACGAAACATCTTTCGGCAGCTGTGCCCCTGAAAGAAACCCAACAGGATGAGATGGAAATTGCCAAAGCAATAAAGCATTCAGGAGAGGCAGGCTGGTTTGTTCTCTGGATAGAACCAGCACAGCTGGGACCCAGAAACAGTCCAGTTCTCACCAAGCATCCAATGTCAGAATGCTGTCAGGCCGAACTTGTACCAAAAAGAGCATCAGCAGCCTTGTCATAGTGGTCCCACTATTATGGATAAGTAGTTTCTGTGACCCTGAGCAGTCAGAGGGGGAATGTACTCAGCCAGCCAAGACATGGGTTAGAGCATCTCGCATTATTCTTTGGCTTTTTATTTTTAACACAATAACTCTTTTCCCACCACTACAGAAAGTCCTGAGTTCTAATGACAATTCCGAGCTTTATGGTATCTAGAGGCATGTCTTTCTGAGTTCTCCTGTTCAATCACTTTGAATCTGGGCTTGATGGTCCCAGGTGAGCAAAAACAAGATGCGTCAGAGTCACCTAAGGAAAGCAGCTCTGAATCCCCAAGGTTTGTATAGCTCTTATTGTGAGGTGTGCACATGAGTAGAAAGCTCTCACCACTCCACCAAGTCATTCTGAGCAGCCAACAATATTCATCTCAGTTAGGGTCGTCCAGCTCAGCGAAGATGGGTCATAATTTGGGAGAGATTATTTCTTTTGGTTTCATTAATAGTTTCTTTCTTCACAGAATTTTCTTCAAGACAGTCTAATAGCCCATCAAGAGGATGTTCAAATTGTTCTTGGTAGTCAATAACAGTGAATACAAGGCCAGTTTGTCATATTGTCTGTGGCCATTGGCACCACTGTGTTCTGCTAATCTTTCCCAATGAGCCACTTTATGAAAACTAGAGAAGTGCACACACAGGATTAGACCGTGAGCTAGTATATACAGAAAAGCCAAAATAATGTCCGAATAGATAATATACTACATAAAATCAAAATAATACCAGTGGCATACAGATATGCCTTTTTCTTCCTCTCTTCTCCCACTTAGAAGCTTTTATGGAGACAGTGCTGAATGAAGGCATCTCTCAGGAGAGTACTTAGAAAAAGGGGTTTATAAAACACTTATTTTCATGACACTCTAGGGAATAAGGAAAGGTGGGTCATTTACTTTAAGTTAGGGATGGCTGAGCAGTCTTTTTCTGTGCCCCTCACAGAAAACAAAAAACAGGGTAAACAGAAAATCTCCTTGGCAATGTAAGAAAAACCTGGGATTTAGTCAAAGAAAATAAATGTCTCTGTAGAGGGAAGGCAACTTTAGACAGGTAAACTCAAGCCCCTCCAAGGCTTCACAAATGCTCAGTTTGAGATAGGACTCAGGGAAGGCTTTTTACTAAGAGTCTATTATCCTTAATAAAACCTCTCCAGCCTTGAGACATAGACATGCTGGCATTTAAGAATTGTAGACTATGGTCAACTCAAATGCCCAATATGGATGAATCAATAGAGAAGTTGTGTTATATAGACACAGTAGAATACTATGCAGCTCTAAGCAAAAAAAAAAAAAAAATCATGCAATTTTCAACAACATCGTGAACCAGAGAATAATCTTGCAAATATATGTGAGATGGAAAGATACATGGAAAAATAACAAGAAAGGGTCAAAGGGCCAGTGCGCTGGCACTAGAAGGAAGGCAAGCGCTAGCCTAGGATGGACTGCTTGGTTCCCCCAAGCAGGAGCGATTTCTGAGTGCATAACCAGGAATAACCCCTGAGCGTCAATGGGTGTGCCCCCCAAAACAAAACAAAACAAAGCAAAGCAAAGCAAACAAAAAACAACAAAAGGTCAAACACAACATAACAGGAGAACTGATTCACAAAACTGAGTTTGTAGGAGGAAGATTGAGAGAGGCTTTAAGGTCCTTTAGGGGAGGGAAATGGCTACACTTGTATTGAAATTATGTACATGAGGATCCATCATTAATAGTATTGGAAATCACAGACCATCAATATTCAAAAGATTAGAAAAAGAACTGTGGATTATGGTCTTTGGTAGGAAACTTGGGGAAAGGGAGAGAAGAGGATGAGGATAAATGTGATAATACTGGAACAATGTTCGAGAGAGGGAAGTAGACACTCAGGTAGAAAGTGAGGAGCTGGAATTTTTTAATGCATGAAAACCGTATCAGTAACAATATTGTAAACCATGGTACCTAAAATATAAGAATAGGAAAAGAAAAGTGGACTGTCATCAAAAGCTAAAATTTAACTCAAGTGCAAAATTTAAACAAGAAAAGATTAATCATGTATGTCTGTATGCAATCTCATTCTCTTAGACAAAAGACACCAAACATCAGTTTAGTTTCTTTGGCACCAGTTGGTCTGCATGTGCCGGGCTTTATTATTGGGAAATTGGAAACATAAATTCAGAAATCAAGATACCACTGGGGCAGCTAGAATGACTTTCAAAGTGGAAAGAAACTAGACACTGGCCTCTGCCTACAGACTCACTTCTTTTTTTTTTTTTTTTTTTTTTTTTTTTGGTTTTTGGGCCACACCCGTTTGACGCTCAGGGGTTACTCCTGGCTATGTGCTCAGAAATCGCCCCTGGCTTGGGGGGACCATATGGGACGCCGGGGGATCGAACCGCGGTCCGTTCCTTGGTAGCGCTTACAAGGCAGACACCTTATCTCCAGCGCCACCTTCCAGACTCACTTCTTATCTCCTCCTCTCCATCAGTACACTCTCTGCCTAGAAGTTCCCTCCAGGAAGCTTCTGTGCCTCTGGGAAAGCAGATTGAAATCCAGCTTCCTACCTTCAGTAAGTCCAGGGAACCACTGCATGACTTGGGCAATCTTACTCATTGCATTGGTTGCTTCAAAAATTATTTTGTGATTCTTTGAGCCAAAGAAACAAAAGCAGAACTTTCCCAGGATTCTCAGGAAATACATTCTTACTCTTCTAAGACGGCCTTAGCAAAAGTCTCTCTGGACCTCACTGTGGCTTCACTGGCTGGATAGCTGCTACCCATTCTATACTGCCTGACTGAGTTTTTATGTTCAGACTTTAGAATTGGCATTTAGTCTTCTCAAGAGAGTTGGAAGAGAGTGTTAAAACAGCTGAAAGAGCCAAAGAAAGGAAGTTGGAAACATCAGACAACTGAAAAGTCACAGCTACCTCTGGATATGGATTGGTGAGCCATATTTTATAAATGTTTGAGGTTCTGGTTTCCTGGAATCTTTGCTTCATTTTGGACCTCAGAGATTATTTCTGACTGTTTTTGGAGATCACTCCTAATGGTGTTCAGGGAACCATGCAGATGCCAGGGATCAAACTGAACTTGGCAGTATGCAAGTCAAGAATTTTACATACTATCTTTCCTGCCTCTGTTACAATCTTAACAATCTAATTTGTCAAGAAATATAAAATTTCAAAGTAGTGGAAATGATAATATAAAGTATTTTTATATATCAAGTAAGAATGTAATATCTACTAACAATTTTAAAAAGGAATAAACCTCAAAATATGGAATAAGCCCGACTTGCAATAAAAGCATAATGGAAATGATTAAGTTCCACAATAACTTGTCATCGCTCTAGGTAGTATGACTATGACCAGAAAAAATAATATAGATCATATAAAGAAACATAAATAAAGAGCTACCATTGTTGTACTCTGCCACATGGACAGGATAGGACAGATGTTTAAGAAAATGAAGTAGGGGCTGGAGCAATAGCACAGCGCAGGGCATTTGTCTTGCATACAGCTGACCCAGGATGGACCGTGGCTTGATTCCCCAGTGTCCCATATGGTCCTCCAAGCCAGGAGTTATTTCTGAGCGCATAGCTAGTAGGACTAACCCCTGGGTGTCACCAGGTGTGGCCAAAAAAAAAAAAAAGAGAGAATGAAATACATAAAACCAATTGAATATTCATAAATAATCTTCAAAATGTCAGAGACTCTTCTAGAAGCTCTGAGAAAATAAAGTTCTGAGTTAAAAAGGAGATTCAATCAAATGTATGAGAGTCATAGCCATAAATAAAAGTGGGAGGTTTTAAAGGTTAGGGTAGTGTGGGGAGGAGGGTTTTGTAGAGTTGGGAAATATTACTTTCCTATCAAAAATGCCTGGATGCTGCTGACATCTTAAAACTAGAGAATGACAGCCAGTATAAGAACCAGTCAACTGAAACCACATTGTACCTACATTTTCCACAAGCCCATTCTTACCTCGTACAGGTGTCAGTTCCCTCTGATCCTCATGCCAAAATCCGGAAGTAGATTTATTATGAAGCCAGAAAACGTTAAGTTCCTCAGTTTTTTTGGATGAACACTCAACCATGCATTCATCTCATATAGTTTTGCAACATTTAAACATTAAAAACTTTATAAATTAGAAGCCAGAGCGATGGTGCAGCGATAGAGCATTTGCCTTGCACACAGCCGATCCAGGATGAACCTTGGTTTGATTCTTGGCATCCCATATAGTCCCCCGAGTCAGGAGTGATTTTTGAGCTCATAGCCAGGAGTAACCCCTGAACATCACCGGGTGAGCCCCCCAGAAATAAAATAACAAAATAAAACCTAATAAATTAGTAAGGATCAGATTGCTTTTTCTATCCCAACTTACACTCAGATTAGATGTCATCACAGTGGTTGCAGATCTTTGAGGAGTCAATGAAGGCAACTGGAATCAAAATTATTTCTTTGGGTTAGCAAAATGTGTTTATAGGATTCCCAGTCACTTGTATATATCATTTCTAATAATTCTATTGTGAAAGTGGCTTTCAGGAACATTCCTGTGACTTACAATGGAAGCTCATTTAGTGGAAGAGAGCATAAAGCAGAAGAGCTAAGTGTCATTTCACAATCTGTATCCATTCATTGACCTTTGTGTAGGAAAAGAAAAGTTCGAAAGAAGGCAGATACTAGCCTGTGAAATTTTATTTTTTAATCAATCATAAACAAAGGATCCCATTTTCACTGACACCAAGTCAAAATAAAATTCTCTCCTATTGGAAGGACACACAAGTTTCAATCTATATTTTTGTGATGTAAAATTATTTTCATTTATTTTGCATATTAAATTTATTAAAACCATTCTCACATCTCCAACAAATTATGATTTAAGAGTAGATTGTTTTTAAAGGCAGTAAATAATTGAAAGAGAACAATTTCTAATAAAAACAACACACTCTTGGATAATTTAATGATGTATTTAATTAATATTGAGAAACTAGAAGAAGATACTTAAAAATTATTGGGGCCAAAGCAATAGCACAGCAGGTAGGGCATTTGCCTTTCATTCAGGCATTGAGGATTCAATCCCTAGCATCCCATATGGTCCCCAAGCCTGTCAGGAGTAATTTCTGAATACAGAGTCAGGAGTACCTCTGAGCAATGCCAAATGGCCCCAAAAAACAAAACAAAAAAAAATAAAGTAATTTTATGGGAATATTTATATTAACAAAGATAAACTACATACAGTATTACAATGAAAACATTAATAAAGTGAGTATAATTAATTCAAAATATATTATGAATAGATACTAAACAACAAAGCGAACTGCAAATTGTGTGAAATCCTTTAACCTATATATGGCAAAAAATTTTTTTGTTTTTTTGTTGTTTATTTTTTTGTTTTTGGGCCACACCCCGCAGTGCTCAGGGGTTCCTCCTGGCTGCCTACTCAGAAATAGCTCCTGGCAGGCACGGGGGACCATATGGGACACCGGGATTCGAACCAACCACCTTTGGTCCTGGATTGGCTGCTTGCAAGGCAAATGCCGCTGTGCTATCTCTCCGGGCCCTATATATGGCAAAATTTTGATGGTTGCCCAATATTGAAATATACAGCACTGAAAAACTTTTCTAAGTTATTAATAACAGTCAAATTTGGCTATGTTCTTAAATTTTACTTTTTTCTAATAACAAAGATTTTTGTAAAAGTTTTCTATCTGTAGAGTATAAAGATAACTGGCCATTTTGTTGTTATTACAAGAACAAAATCCGGTTTGGAGAAATTTTAACCAAAATTTGCTTTATATAGGTTAGAAGATTTTAGACAACTTTTAGTTTGTTTTGTTGTGTTTGAATTTGGGGTCTGTCACATAGAAAGCAAGTGCTTTACCCACCCTACTATCCAACCAGACCCATATATTTTCACACAGAACTTGGAATATCCTATGTCTAAACTCTAGTCTCATCACTGAATGGCTGTGTGAGCCATGTAAATCTTGATTTCTATATTTGTAAAATAGGCAGAATATTAAGTATCATTTAGAGCTTTTGTGAGAATTAAATTCTACTACTGAAATTAAATAAGTTGTTTATTTAAACACTCTGGTTAAAGGGTTGTTCATAATACAGCTTTATTTTGCACAGATAAAGTTGTTCATGACTGAGTTCCAGTCATACAATGTACAACAACTTTCACCAGTGCACATTTCCTGCCACCAATGTCCCCATTTTCCTTCTCACCCTGATGCCCTCTTCCCTTACCACCACCATTCCGCCTCAGTAGGCATTTTACTCTCTCTCTCTCTCTCTCTGTCTCTCTCTGTCTCTCTCTTAATACTGGTTTACCTACTGTTAATGAAGTGGTGCCATGCATGCCACTTTGTCCCCTTTCAGCATCCAGTTCCAATTGAAGTGGTCAGTTCCAACTATCACTTTCACAGTAGAAGTATTATGCTTGGCAGTAGGTGTCTTGCAAATGCTAGCAAGCTTCCTTCTGAAATATATAAAACCAGGTGTCAACTTGTGCAAAAAAAATGTAAAAAAAATGTAAATTTGATCTGGTCATAAATGTTAATGCATTTTTATAAAAATGCCAATGAATTTGTATATGCTCTGTGGGTTATTTTTCACATTTGGGGGTTATTGTAAAGCTATTACCAAATAAAGCAATAGCAATATTTGGGCAATTTATAAAAGAAGGAAATAAAAATGTCTGGGATAACAGCAAGAATTGTTGGGCCATCGAGGTGGCGCTAGAGGTAAGGTGTCTGCCTTGCAATCATTAGCCAAGGAAGGACCAAGGTTCAATCCCAATCCTCCGGCGTCCCATATGGTCCCCCCAAGCCAGGGGCAATTTCTGAGTGCTTAGCCAGGAGTAATCCCTCAGCATCAAATGGGTGTGGCCCGAAAAACCAAAAGAAAAAAAAATTGTTTGACTTACCTCAAACATGATGCACCCAATCAGATATCTATTTCATTTATGAGAAGATGTAAGAGGAATACTTCTCAAAACATTAGATAGAGTTTAAGTTGGTATGCAGAAAAACATGTTCACACAAACACACAGACACACACACCACATATTGTCAAAATATTTACTCTACATTTAAAGATAAATATTCCTACTCTATGACTTAGGAATTTCCCCCTAGTTTTCATCAAAAATGTGAGTACAGACATGATCTCCAATGACATGTACAATAATGATCATAGAATTATTCATAATAAACTGAAAGTCCAATCGATCTTAAAATAAATCAATAAATTGTACTGTATTCAAAAATCAAACTCAAGACAGTAATATGAATTAAGAATGATCACACATTAATATGAAGTAAGAACTAAATTTAAGGCAATAATATGAAGAAATAGTACCACTGAGCTACAGAAATGACTTAGAGGGGCGAGAGCACATGTTTTATGTGAGGAAGTACTGGTTTGATCCCTGGCACCCCAAGGCTCTGCAAGTACCACCAAATGTGGTCACCTCTGAAAAAAATTACTGCTATATGCTACACTGTAGATGAATGCCACAGACATTATCATAAGCTGAAAGAAAGCAGAATGTGTGAAATATATATATATATATGTTATCACTGCATTTATATGAAGTTCAAGAACTTCATGACTGGGGGTGAATAGGGTAGTGCATAGAGAAACAATGGTGTGCTACAAAGATTTAATATAGATTTATCTGAATAATAATAGTATTAAACACTTATGCATACATATGTAAAACCAGACTAGCTACCCACTTCATATTTATTCTCTAAATATTTATAAATATGTATGTATCTGTTATACCTCCACTAAGAAATTTTAAGGAAACAGCCTTGGCTTAGCATTTATGTTTTTTATCAGAAAGAAAAAAAAGGTAGCCTACAAGAAAACGTTACTGTTGTGTATGTAAATATTTTGGGGGATTACTATGTTACTCACCTTAAACTGATTGGTGATTGTGCCCTACCCTAGGGTGGGACCTGGCATTCTGCCCCCACCCTAGGGTAGGACCTGATTCTGCTTCCACCATTGGGTGGTATCTGATCCCACCATTGGGTGGTACCTGACTCTGGGGGATAAAAACAAGGGTCTGTGGAAGGCCCGGGCTTTTTGGCTGGAACTGAAGCTGAGTCTTTGGACTTCAGTTTTGTCCTCCGAATAAAGCGAATATTTCCACGAGCCTGACTGTCTGCGAGCTGTTTACCCGCCGTTTCACCTCAGAACCGTGGGCTAAACAGGGTGGCAGACGTGTGCTCCGAGCTGGAGGGGAAAGACCTCATCCTCCATCCCACCATCAGTCAACCTCTTCAGGGGCTGACTTGCTACAGTTACAAAGAAGAACTATATATTACCCGGATAATATAGAATGGCAAAATCAGAAGTGAGTCAGTATAATTTTAAGGAGGTAGTTCCATAAATTATTATACTTTCAAGTAGAATGCTGTAGAGCAGGGGTCCTCAAACTTTTTAAACAGGGGGCCAGTTCACTGTCCTTCAGACTGTTGGAGGGCCAGATTATAGTAAAAACAAAAATTATGAACAAATTTCTACGCACACTGCATATATCTTATTTAGAAGTGAAGAAACAAAATGGGAATAAATACAATATGTGGCCCGCGGGCCATAGTTTGAGGACCGTTGCTGTAGAGTCATTAAAATAAAATAGAACATTTTAAAACTTGGAAAGGTTATCATCTATATTGCTGAAAAAAGACAGCTTCACCACACTGTATTTGAAGTTTAGTGGCCACTCGTTCCAATGCATATGTCTATATTTATATATAACATTCATATGTGTGTGCATTTATATATATTGTATGTCATCTTTGATGGCTATCTCCACTGAAGAGTGAAGATCTTGTTCTTTATGTATGTCCATAAACATGCTGTAGGGTGCACAGATCACATGTTTCTGACCTATGGGATTATAGATCATTTTGCTTCTTTATCTTGCTTTAATCAACTTTCTACATTGGACTCTGCCCATGAGTGATTAGCATTTTCAATTAAAATAAAACATTTCAAATAAAACTTAGAAGAAAAATAATCAAACAAATCTCTTCTTCTACTTGCAAGTTGTTGTATGCATTCATATTATTTATGTTCTGGGTATTTCCTTAATGAAATTAGCCAAACTCTCGGAACTCGGTTTCTGTCTATAAAATGGGGTAATAATAGTACCCATCTTTTAACAGCTGCTCTGAATTAAATTGAAAAATCTGTATAAAATAATCTATAGACGGCTCCTATCACACTGACCCATCATAAACTTTTCCTAAATAATAACCCTTCATTACATAACTTGGGGACATTGGCTACAATTCCTTTGTTGTCTTCACTTAATTGCCCTTGGTTTCTTTTCACTTTTCACTGCTGGCTTGATCATCCTTTGTTTCTTAGAGTAGGTAGGACTCTGCTTGAGGTGCAAGAAAATCTATCAGAGACGCACTGGAAGATAGGCCCACAGCTTGTGGAGTCTTGTACATCCAATCAAAAGTAAATGAGGAGACATTGGCATTCTTTACTGGGGTTTCTTCCTCTTCCACTTCTTCATTGCAGTTATATATAGTGCACAGTGCGGCTCAGGTTCATTTTTTCATCATTTTTCATTTCTTCTTTCCCTAGCTCCTGCTTTCCTTGCTTCCTCTCTCCATTCTGTAACAATCTCATTGACATAGCTGCTTCTGCTTTTTCTCTTCCCTGCATCCATCAACCCCACCTCAGCTCCTTGCTCCCTTCCTTTCTTCCCTTTCTCTCTCTTCCCTTGCGTCTCTCTTGAGACAGGTCTAGTGGCCTGGTTGCCATCTGCTGCCTTTTTTTTTTATGAGGTTGAGATCAGATGGCATCTAATCGATCGTCATGGTCTCCATGGTTACCAGGGTGACAGAGCACTTGGGACAAACACATTCTCCTGCCTGGGGCTGTCAGACCATTCCTATGAGGGAAAAGAAACGAAAGCCTCTTCCATCATATTTACACATTTACATCTTTCTCAAGCACAGCCAAACACAGACTCTGTTGATGTTTTACATAACTGCCTAGTGGCTTGAGACCAGGAAATACAGAGAGACTTCTCTAGTTCTAAAAAAAAAATATTGCATGAGGATAGATTCTTTTTTCTTTGAACCTCAAAACATCCCTCTCCTATCCCCCTAACTCTCCACCACATAAAGACTATCACCGTGTGTGTGTGTGTGTGTGTGTGTGTGTGTGTGTGTGTGTGTGTGTGTTTAACCCACTCCTAATGTTTGGACATTAATTCAGTAATTTAACGAGTTGTTATTCTTCCAATAAATCAGTGTAGTCCTAAAACTGACAATTGACAGCTACTACTGTTTGAAAAAGAAGCCACCACTTACAAAACTACCAACACTAGTTACCCTGTGATTAGGATCAGTGGCTAGTTATGACTTGTTCTCGGACAAGAATTATTTGCAGTACAGTAAACCATTCTTCTTATGATGAGCAATCATATATGACAACATATACACACAATCACCTTTCTTGATGCAAAAATGGTATTAGGACATAGTTGTGGTCTGTAAAGCTTTAATGCACAGGGCTGATCAATGCTGTAGACACACATGTGGGCCTTGCTATAATAGAATATGATAGTGCTGACAGCTCAGGTCAGAGACACAGACAGGATCTGGTAATAAGGATATATGTCTAATGCACCCAAAGGCTGTTTTTTTTTTTTTCATTTTTAGAACAGGCAATCTTTATATCATTAAATAATGTTAAAAAACCATGGCAGGAATACAATCTTTGATTTAGGCTCACTACTTGAATGTTAGGCACAGATGACATGGAGCTCGAGGCTGTTTTATTTCCTCACACGGCAATATTTTATGCTTCATAACACTTATGAGAAATTCTGGTTTCTAAAAAAAAAATCTATTGTTAGAGGAAATTCAACTTAGAATTGTGAAAGGGTCACATGCCTGTAAGTAGTTGTCTTTTATTTAAAAAAAAAAAAGAAGTTAAAAAACATTATCTGCAATATCAGACATGCATCCTTCTTTGTCCTTTCCTTGTCCTTTTGTCCCTTCAGACCCCATCCCCACACATGAGCTTAGTCAGATTCAGATATATTCATCTGCAGTGCCTTTGGCTGTTAAGCAAATATCACACTGATATTTGAAACAGAAATGATGCCATCAATTGAAGGAGAGACTTTAATATAAAAGGAAAATAATTTCTCATGAGCACAAACTCTCTGCCTCAGTTTTTACCTCTACAGCTCTGCTAATGCCAACCTCCCCCTTTCCTGGGGATGTCTATGGGGTTCAGTGCAGGGAAGCCCAGCTTTAGATCCCCTTCCTTTTAAGACCATTCTGCCCAGTTCCATGAAATTGGATGTGATAGTAAGAACTATCCTTAGGGGCAACATGTCTCTGGCTCAGAGCTGCTCATGTGATAGATTTGTTGTCAACGTCTCTAGCTTCTCATCTTACTTGTAAGCCCCTCCTCTACTTCTGGGACCTTCCTTTCCTTTTTACCTGGTTAGATCTCAGTAAGTATTTAATGAAGAAGACAGCTGACTGGAGTGCAGACCCTAACTGGCTTTCCCTTGTAAGGCCTGGGTTCTTAGCTTGTCTTGCCCTGCAGTGATTTTTCTTTGTGTCAGCTCTTCCTTTCTCCTTGTGGCTCATACTCAGGTGCATAAATATGTTTCTCAGAGAAGGTGGGTTCTACCTTGGAAGGAAATGAGTCGTTCTTTCCCATCAGGACCCCTGCCACAGCATGGTGCCAGTTCGTTCTTGCCTTGGGTAAATTGAGTTTGTCAGTGCTCTGCCACACAGCTGAGCGAAATGTTGTGTGATGCAGGCAGTCTCCTGGGAGAGAAAAACTGGCATAAACCACATCCTAATGGGATCCAGAAACAAAGAAGCGTGAATGAAGTGTTAATTGCATTCATAAAGACATTAACAAAGGAATTAAAATGGCAGAAGCTTCAGTTCCCCCCACTCAAGACTCGCAGAAAAACACAGTACCCCCAAATAATGTTTTAACAATAATCATCAAAGTTTATTGCTTGCCCACCAGGCAGAGATAACTCAATAAATAAGAGCTTTACAAAGAGCAAACATTTTTTTTTGGTTTATCTGGAGTCTCTTAACAAGCAGATCTTCTCATCCATCCCACTTCTAGTTCTCTTGCTCTCATGCTGTCTTTGTATGAATTAAGTTTCCAATGACTCAGAGGCATTTGCAAGACTGCTTCATTAACCATAAGGACGTCTGTTAACAGTTTGAACCTAATCAATCCTACGATTCTTATTAGAGCAAAAATACTCATTATCTGGGAGCTCTTTCTCTTTTTTTGTAAAGTAAAATTAGAAGACCAAGGGTCAATTTTACTGGTTTTCTGGGCTATTTCTGAAATCATCTGTTAAGTGGCCAACCCGGGGCTCCTCTCCCTGTCCTTGGTAGAGCTCCCAGCTGCTGCCAGCAGGACTTAAGCTGGCAAAAGGTCAGAAGGTTGCTTTTGACTGAAGATGGATCACATCGGTGAATATTGCTCCTGCATAATGAAGTCAAGGCCACAGATTGGGAACCTTTTATGGTTTTCATTTCACTCAATTTCACCTTCATCGGCCATACTTTGAATCCCAGTCAATTGTTGTGTGTGTGTATTGCAATTGGTGACTGAGAGACTAAAAGCAAGTTCAATGAATCTCACCTAGAAAATAGTGGTGGGGAATGTGTCTGTATTAGACAGAAGTAAAAAGTCTTTACCATGGAAGTCACTTAATTTTTTTCCCAACACAGTCACATAACTTGAATCATCTTGTTCTGCCTCATGAATTGAAGGGACTAAACAGTTGTTTGAACATTGAGTGGAAATAAAAAATGATCAGACTCAAACACCAAACCCAAAGTTAATGACAACACAACCAATACCCAATCTGCAACAAGCTATACAAAGAGGGGAGCAGTTACACTAGCAGACTGGGGAGCAAATGAGAGAAATATGGGATGCATGCTGGAAAAGGGGTGGAGGGAGGACAACACTAGTGGTGGGAAAGGCCCTGATTCATTGTCACTATGTACCTTAAACATTACTGTGAAAGATTCATAATTCACTTTGGTCACAATAAAAAATTATTAAAAAAATTTCAGGCAGTAGCTCTTTGAGTTAGATAGAGCAATAATTCGACCCTCATTTTGCAGAGAAGAAAATTAAAATGTAAGGAAATGAAGTCAAATCTTAGGATCAGAAGTAGGGATCATTTGATTACTCTTTGTACCACATGAACCTACCTCTCTTGGAGTCTCACTGGATTCTCAGAAGAACCCTGGGTAGTATGTAAGGCAAGTGCATAAGCAAGTGATTGAGTTACCGGAAACCAAATTATAGAAGCAGTTGCTTTTTAAGCATTTGTTGAGAATTTGGCTGACCCCTTCCGGTTAACGAAACAACTGGAATGTCCAATCTAGTCTGAATCAACCATATTCATGGAATATGGCTGATTTCAAAGTGATTACTCAACAATCCATTGGAGTATGTGTCTAGGTTGATCAACATGAATGGTCAGAGGAAGAGAGTTTAGAAATGCCATTGTCATTTTAGGAGAACTCACATTCCAATTCTTAGAGCTAAACACCCACTAATTTTCATTATGTTCCAGGTATCAGAGGATTTTCCTCAAATATGATCAGGACACTAAAGTTTAGGATATTCAAAAGTCTGACACATAAATGCTTTGGGAGATTTATACTGTTTTTGGATTATATACTTAGTCATATATATGTAAATATACTACCACATGCTAAAGAGTCCATTGTCTTTATTCTCATAATAACACACTGTACTTGATCCTTTGATTTTTCAGTAATAAAAAAATTAGTTCCAGTATGGACATGCCTCCAACTTACTCAGGGTATGATCCAAATAGCATTTTGAATAAATTATCTACATGTAACAAATAGAATATTTTCTTCATTTACTTTGTTGCATTTTTATAATTCTTTATTTTTGGATAAGATCTATTATATATTTATTATTGCTCAGAAGAGAGAAGATGAGCAAATTGCAATTTCTGTGTATGGTTAGGAATGAAATACAGACTGCATGGTAGGTAGGAAAAGATGATAATGGGAAGTTGGTCAATTACCTCTCTGAGCTAGACAACTAGTAGCAGAAGCCAAATATGTTTCCTCTAAGTTTTCTTAATCAAAAGCATCATTTTTGATTGAAAATAAAAAAGAAAGAAATGCTAAAGCAATAGTACAATGGATACGATATTTGTTTGGCATGCAACGAGCCCAGGTTTGATCCGCAGCATTCCACATGATCCACTGAGTCTACCAGAAGTGATCCCTGAGCACAGAGCCAGAGCTAAGCCCTAAGCACTGTCCAATGTAGTGCAAAGACAAAAAAATTAACTAGAAAAATAGGATGTAGAAGCCGAAGAGACAGAATGGAGGTAGGGTGTTTACCTTGCATGCAGGAGGACGATGGTTCGAATCTCGGCATCAGAGATGGTCCCTCGAGCCTGCCAGGAGTGATTTCAGAGTGTAGAGCCAGAAGTAATCCCTGAATGCTGCTGGGAGTGACCCCACCAAAAAATAGAATGTAAAGAAGTTTTCTGCTATCTATAAGCATCAAAGCATCCATGTTATTATCTATTAAAATATTAAGTATTTTTAAAATTATGAGCTATTCACATATTTGGAAATGAAAAGACACAACCTGAGATGTTAATTAAATACGAGGAACAAAAATCACATGTATTCCAAAAAGGGTCTGGTGATATTATCCCAAATACCAAGACCTGGAGCTTTGGTCAAATTGGCGTCTCTGCAGAGAATCATAGAGGAATGGTGAAGCAAGGCCAAGGCAAAGTGGCAATTATATGTAATGGATGCAGCAGACATGGCTTCAACAGGTGGATAGTTGGCCCATCTTCTCCTCCCAAGATTTTAGCTACATGGCTGGTGTACCCATGATTTTTCACAGCTTGATTTACATCTCTTTGAGAACAGAGTGAGTCTATGGAACTGGAAAAGTGCAGTGTCATTATTATAGGCTGGTCATTTAATCATTTTCATTCATGGAACTCCAGATGCTCAAATTTATTTTACAGAACTGTACTGTCCTTGATATTTTCTAGTCATGTATGATTATTTAAGTGAAAACTAATTAAAATTTGAGTACCATATTCTTTTGAGGGGGTGGTGTGGGTCATGCCAAGTTGTGCTCAAATCATGCTCCTGGCTTTCTGCTCAGAAAACCATATCTAGTGCCAGAGATACTACCATGACAGAGATTATACCAGGATCGATCACAAGCAACACATGTACCTTACCTGTACTATTTCTCTGGCACCAAGTACTATATCCTAAGTACTCCAAAGTCATCTGTTTAGTGGCTACTGTATTGGGACAGTGGAGAGTTTATTTATCTTTCCATCTATGTATTTATCTATCTATGTATTTATTTATTTATTTAGTGACCTGAATACAAATCCAATTTTGCTTATAGGCTATTGCTGGCTCTCTGTGTTTAGTGTTTCTTAGGAAGCCAGAAATCAAGCCAGAGTTGGCTGATGCAAAACAAATGTTTTAACCAATGTATAATCTCCTGGACAATGGAAAGCTATAGAGTAGTTGTGGAGGACAACATTGGTGGTAGGAATGCCCCTGATTCAATGTCACTATGCCCCTAAAATACTACTGTGAAAGATTTGTAACCCACTTTGGTCAAAATAAAAATTATTAATAAAAAAAAAGAAAATTCAACAGGACAAATCTGTGAAAGACTGAAATTGACAATAAGCTACAGAAATGCATCTTATATAGATAACATAGCTCTTTGTAAAATACTTAATATTGTTTTATGACAGTGACTTGTGGGAAGAAGCTCTAGGAATCTGGGCATCAAAAAAAAAGGGGGTGGCCCACAGCTTTATTTCTCAGTGTGAGTCTGGCCTGGTGTCATTGAAGAAAATGAGCCAAATCTCTAGAGAAAGGGCAGGTGCAGATGCGCCATTTCCATTTTCCACTCCCGCAACTCCCAGAACCTCAAGTCCAAACCCACCGCCAAGTCGCGCTTGCCCAGAAGCCCAAACTAAAGCGAGTTTTGGATTAATTTTCTGGCTGTTACTTCTTTGCAAAATTTATCATGAGCTTTGATTAAGGACTTCCTTCTTCTGAAATCATGAATTTCAATGATTCTCAACCTCCTGGCATTTTTCACTCGCTACAATATTTTGCATAGGCATTTCTCAAAAAAATCATCTTTGAAACTGCAATGATTCTAGCAGACAGGAAAAAGACAGTTAATGCCTTGAATCGTGGTTTGAAACGATGCCTTTAAGTATCTGCTAGGAGCACATCCCCTGAACTCAACAAGTAATAATAGCCACTAATGGAAGAAAACATCTGAGATGGGAGAGGTGGACAAAGTCTCCAATATTGGCTGTATGAGCTACTTTAAATTCGTATAAACTTAAAAGAATTCCAAATGTATCCTTATTTTCCAATTGGATCTCACTAGAACTATGTAAGGAAAACAACTGACAAAAGATTATTTTTACAAACTTATTCGAACATTGAGAACAAGACAGTGAAACATACACTCTCATTACTTTCATCACACAATTCTTCAAAAAGGGTTTATTGAGTGCAGGTTTCATGTTATATACAGACTTTAAGTCCTCTGAAACTGCTAATAATATACATTTGCGGGCCTGGAGAGATAGCACAGCGGTGTTTGCCTTGCAAGCGGCCGATCCAGGACCTAAGGTGTTTGGTTCGAGTCCCGGTGTCCCATATGGTCCCCGTGCCTGCCAGGAGCTATTTCTGAGCAGACAGCCAGGAATAACCCCCTGAGCTGGGTGTGGCCCAAAAACCAAATATATATATATATATATATATACACATTTGCATTCTGCAAGTTCCTGATATAGAGGGAGGGGCCCAGTTCATTGGCTCAACATCATTGATAGTCATTTACTAAACACATTAATAAAAATTAATAAATGAATAAGGTGACAGCCCAGCTTAAACATTTGTCCAGCCTGCTATTTGTAACTCAGCAGATAGCACTAGAAAGTGGGGAAGTGGTATATAATTTGAGATAAACAGAGGTTGAAAGCATATCACTTCAAAGCTTCTTTGTCTCTTTATCAGAACGTGATGAGAGTGAAAATATTGTTTTAAAGAAAAAAGTGTTTCAATGGATGGAACAGAGGTTCAAAAAAATTAAATATTCAGTCCCCACCACTAGTGTTGTCTTCCCTCCACCTCTGTTCCCAACATTCATCCCATATCTCTCTCCTTTACCCCTCATAATGCTAGTGTAACTGTTCCCCACTTGTACAGCTTGCTGTAAATTGTGTATCAATTCTGTTGTCATTGACTATGGGTTTGGTGTTCAAGTCTGACTATATTTTTATTTCCACTAAATGTTCACTCGACTGTCTGGTTTTGGTACCATCCATCTTTCCCCGCTCAAATTGTGAGGCTGAAAAAGATGGTTCCAGTAATGTGGTTCTGTTGGAGATATACGAAAAGATAAGGGAGAAGAAAAGAAAAACAAATGCAAAAGGAAATAAAATGGAATTAGGAGGAGTCCAGGTAGGTGTTATAAATTTCCCTTTAGAAGGAGAAAGGGGAAAAAGAAGAAAGGGTAACAAAATAAAGCAAAACAAACAAACAAACAAAAAGCAAAAGAAAACAATAAGGTAGTAATAACAAAAAGTACAAAAAGAACAAAACAAAACAAAAAATAAAGTAAAAATATCTTACTTTTTTTTAATAAGTGCAATGAAAATAAGTCCTAAAACTTAACTGATGACACTTGTAATCCTTGTATTTCAAATCGTCCTTGCTTAATCAGGATCCAACACAATGTTCAACACATCCAAGAAAAAAATCAGAAGCATGCTAAATGCCACAAGAAGAGAATGTTTGCTGTCAGGATCAGAGGTTAGGTCACCAGCATCAACACATTTTTCCATGTCCTTTCTAGATAACTATAATCACCACTGTTCATATTTGTCTCTTCTTCCCACTGTGTCTGGAAAGGGTTGATACAAAAGTGTTGCATAGTGCTTGCCAACACGGGCATTGATTTTAAACATTGCTTGCTTTTCATCCAATAAAATATCCTGCCTTCTTCTTCTTGAATTAGAAGAGATTATTCTCAGACAAGCATTTAGCTAATTTTTAATGTCAAAGAAACTTAATTTGTAAACTCGTTAGGAACTCTTTAGTAAAAGCTGCCTAGTAAAACAGATGATTAATATTGGTAAGATCCTCATTTGCATATTAATTAGTCTCCCCACTCAGCTAATTAGAATGATATGCCTGTTTCAGGACTTTCTCCTTTCCCTGAGACTCCAGGTCTTGTTTCTTTGTATACACACATATATTAAGGATTAGCTATTAAGTCTATAATTTTCGAATACACTAAATTTTCCATCCATGACATTTATGACTCCTTGAGAAATGGTAAAACTATCTCTAAAACAGTTTTTTTAGTCTCAAGACCACTATTTTTCCATGACTTCAGATGTTGATTGCAAGAAAGTGGTGGATTAGTAATAACTGAAGGCACATAGAAATGGTAAACAAAGTACTAAATTCTTCTCTCAGTGTTTTTCTTTAAATCTTGCTCTATAAATGTATCTTTCCAGTATCATTGTTTTAATATTTTACTTTAGCTGCCTAAATAATTCCTTCTGCTTTTTAATTTTTGAAAGAAAAAAAAACTGTTAGGGTGGATCTTTAGAAAGCCATGTCTGCAGAAATAACAGTTATTTGGATCACTAGGCCTTAGTTCTTATTGGTGAGGGTGAATTTCAATGGTAGATAAAACAAGACGAACAAAAGAAAAATATTTGCAAAAATAGACCATCTTTGACTATAGGACTCTCAAATGAGAGACAAGAGAAATTACATTTATCTCAGTAATTGAGCGACATCATCCAAATTGTTGAGCTTCTTGTATTTATTTTAAAAAGGAAATAAAATGCATGTAATGTCTGCATGAGAAATTTCCTGTCACACCCCAAATTGGGGTAGGCACCATTACCAGGTTCTGTCATTGTACCTAGTGTTTGGCTTTCTAATATTGTACATTTTATAATACTATGATACCTTTATTTGTTTAGACTTACTGGATGCTTCCCCACTGCAAGGCTTCTGTGTTACTTATTTTTATATCCCCAAGTGATTGATTATATGCTGCAGTGCCTTGACTAGAGTGTGAGTTCATTAAGGAACTGATAAATAAATGAATAAACAAATAATACATGGAAACAGCAAGAAATACGGGATGTGGTTTTATGATCTGACTTAACAAACAGCCCCAAAACTTAATGCTATAGCTTCTGTTTTACATTCTATGAGTTGGTTAACCACTCTGTGCTGGGACCTGAACTCATTTATAGTGTGTCATTTAACCCGAGGCTCTATCATTTGGATTCATTTAGGTTAGCCAAGGTTCTAGAATTCTTTTGCTCTCAGTAAACTCTGGGAACTTCCTAAAATAGTAGTAGCAAAGTTCCAATGCACATTGATTATTCCAAGTTTATGGACATCTCATAAAGAAAGTCATGAGACCTAGAACAAAACTGACGTGAGCAAATAACACATAAATGTGTGGGAGGCCCCGAGTACAACAACATGTCTCTAGTTGAAGCGAGTGCCTAATTAAAGCTACAGTGAAGTCAAAGTTGTAAATGCTGTGCTGGGAATTACAATAAACTACTAATTGCATAAGCAGAGGCAGAATTAGAGCCAAGATCTTAATTTGAATAATTCCTTTTTATTAACCATATGGCCTTGAGTAGGCTGCTTAACTTTCCAAAATATTGACATTTTAATTATAAAAATGGTTATGGGTCTGCTCAATATCATGGCAACAGCCTTCTAATATGATTTCTTGCTCTTCGGAGGAGTATGTATATTTGGTACAGGCAATATATACTATATTGAGAAAATAAATATATTGTATATAGTCTACATTGTCATATAATCAGACTCCCTTGCAGCTATGATTCTTGGTGGGACTTAGCTTTTTCATTTTGTTTTGCTTTTCTTTTAAAGTCATAAACAGTGGTGCTGAGGGCTTATTCCTTACTCTGAACTTTTTGCAGGGATCAAACCTGGATGAGTCACATACCAGGCAAGCATTTTACCCACTTTACTACTTACTGCTCAGGCTCTAATTGACCTAACATTAACCCAGCTGATATATATTCTGGAAATTGATTTTTAGATAAGATCAAGTTAAAAAAAATAAAAGATTGCTTGAGGATATTAAAAGTAACAAACTTCTACTGGTCTAGATAAAGCATCTATAATATACCTCTCGGTCAGAGTTATCACCTAGACTAGAGGTTTTAATGTCAGAATCTCTGAATCTGCAGTATTTGTGGCATCTTTGTGATTCATAATGCAGGCAGGAGCCCTTCACTTTGTAGGCTCCTGTAAATAGAACCAGTATTCTTTTTTTTTTTTTTTTTTGGTTTTAGGGCCACACCCTGTGACGCTCAGGGGTTACTCCTGGCTATGCGCTCAGAAGTTGCTCCTGGCTTCTTGGGGGACTATATGGGACGCCGGGGGATCGAACCGCGGTCCGTCCTAGGCTAGCGCAGGCAAGGCAGGCACCTTACCTCCAGCGCCACCGCCCGGCCCCAGAACCAGTATTCTTATAAATCTTCTTGAAATCAAACTTTCACTATTTGCAGACAACCTGATATTCTATTTAGAAAATTATTAAGACTCTCAAAAAAAAACACTTCCTAGAAACAATAAATATGTATGGTAATAAAGCAGGCTATACAATCAACATGTAGATATCCATGACATTTTATATATGCAAATAATTAAATAGAAGAGAAAGAAATTAAAGAAAAATTATCTCACTCCAAATTATGTCTCAAAAATGCAATTCCCTAGGAACAAATCAGCTTAACAGACCAGATTAATAAAAAGAAGCAAAATATTTGCCTCAAGAAAACTACAAATACTACTAAAAGAAATAAAGACACAAGAAAATTGAAACATTTCCTTTAATTAATTGGAAGGATTAATATTGTCAAATGGCAATCTTATCCAAAATACTAGACATATTTAATACCATTCCTATACAAAAACCATGTCACTGTGGCTATTTGTTTGTTTTTTGTTTTTTGCATTAAAGCCACACCTGATAGTGTTCGGGGATTACTCCTGGCTCTATGCTAAGGGTCATTCATGATGGTGCTCAGGGGACCCTGTAAAATTCCACTGATCAAACCCAGATGGTCAGCTGTGCAAGGTAAGAGTTTCATTTACTGTGCTATCTCTCTAGTTCCGATGACATTTGTAAAGACATGACCAAAAGTGGTTGAAATTTATATGGAATAATAAAACCCTCTGAAAATCCAAAAAAAAAAAAAATACTGGCATAAAGAAGATGAGACTTTTCTTTTCCCAGCCTTAAATTATATAATAAAGCTAGAATTATCAAAAAAAATGTGGTACTATTATTATTCAGAGATTCTTAGATCTATCAGTAGACCAAAATTGAGAGCCCAGAAACAGATCCTAAGGCATATGGACAGCTATGCTACTACAAAGGATCTAAGAGTATGAAATGGAGCAAGGCAAGCCTCCTCAACAAATCATGTTGGGAGAACTTGTCAGTTACATTAATAAATAAAAATAAAAATAATCTCAGCCCCCTGTCTCACACCTAGCACAAAAATCAATTCAAAATAGATTAAGGACCTCAACCTCAGACCCTGAATTAATAAATTATATTGATGAGCACATAGATAGAATCCTTCATGAATCCATAAATTGTATTAAGGAAAACATAGGTAGAACCATCATGGCATTGAATTTAGAGGTATCTTCAATGGTTCGATGCCATTGGCCAAGAAAATGAAAAGATAAATAAATAGAACTACATCAAACTAACAAGCTTCTGCACAGCAGAAGAAATTATGAGCAGAATAAAAAAATAATCTACAGACTGGGAGAAAATATTTGCCCATAACTCATCTGACAAAGGATTAATATCTAAAATATTAACTTAACATTTTAGATTTGTCAACTAAAATTGTTCAGCTTGTCATTGGCAAAGCTGGACTGTAAACTGAGCCTGTGGAACTGGTGTACTCTTACACATTCTACCTTATTGCCTCTATTTCAAAAGCATTGGTATTGAGGATCAACTTGTGACTGCCTAATTTGTGGAAAAAAAGTGAATAATTTGTATATTTGAAAGTCATATTTGGGCTGGAGAGATAACATGGGGCTTTAGCAGCTGACCTGGGCTCAATCTTTGACACTCCTAAATGCTACTAGGAGTAATCCTCAACCACAGAGTCTTAACTCTATGAGATGTGGGCCAAAGGATCATAAGTAAATAAATAAAATTCATATTAGTAACAAGACATGGGGTCTTCCCTACAATTGATTCTGTCCCTAAATGTATCATTCAGCAGAATTGGGAAGCATTTATAGCATGCTGGTGAACAGAGAGAATGAATCAGTTTTCTATAAAGGTGAGAAGAGCCATGGCATAGACACACTCCCTGTTTATTTAATTGGCACATGAGATCATAACAAACCTTTTTATTTTTCCTACAAGACAATACATTCTCTGAAAATTCCTCAGAAGCTATAGGAAGCCACATTAACTTGTTTTAAACATAATTTAATAATATACAATTATGTGAGTAAATGGAAATTTGGGGGAGAACCAGTAAATGTCATTTAAAAATATGAATCAATTTATAAGTGAACCATTTGTTTTCTAGAATTATTAAAGAGAAAATGGTAAATCCAAGTGATTAATTATTAAATCCCTAACAGCCAAATATAGTACCTGAGCAAAGAGGCCCTCTTCTTTGAGGAGGTGAAAACTAATTGCAAAAAACAGAGTTGTTCAGAAGTCATACTGGGAAGCATGGGGTGTGCATAGCAGTTTTAGTTTTCCATTTGCTGAACCACATTAAAGAAAAGGGAGATCTAAGGAAGAGAGTATTTAAAAACCTCTTGGAAAATTTATTGAATAGCTATACATGAAAACTAATAGGTGATAATGAGAGTCAGTGAGAAAAGTCCATAAGGGGTATTCATTCTGGGTGGCAGGGAACATTTGAGTCTTGAGGTTCTTAATCCCTCAAAAAGCACATATTTGGCACACAGTAGGAACTCAAAATTAATAAGACTGGATGGATGAATGGATGAATAAATTGACAGATGGATGGATTGATGGGTGGACAGATGGATGAATGGACAGGTGTCTGTCCATTACTTCTTCCCATTTTTGATGGGATTAGATGGTTTTTTTTTTTTTTTTGTAGAATTCTGTCAGTGCCCTATATATTTTGAATATTATCCCCTTATCTGATGGGTATTGGGTGAATAGTTTCTCCCAATAAGTGTGTGGCTCTTGTATCCTGGGCACTATTACCTTCAAGGTGCAGAAGCTTCTCAGCTTAATATATTCCCATCTGTTAATCTCTGCTTTCACTTGCTTGGAGAGTGCAGTTTCCTCCTTGAAGATGCCTTTAGTCTCAATGTCATGGAGTATTTTACCTACGTGTTGTTCTATATACCTTATGATTTCAGGTTTGATATCGAGGTCTTTAAACCATTTGGATTTTACCTTTGTACATGATGTTAAATGGGGGTCTAAGTTTGCTTTTTTGCAAGTGGCTAGTTAGTTGTGCCAACACCACTTGTTGAAGAGGCTTTCTTTGCCCCATTTAGGACTTCTTGCTTCTTTATCACGATTAGGGGATTGTATGTCTGGGGAACATTCTCTGAGAACTCAAGTCTATTCCACTGATCTGAGGGTCTGTCTTTATTACAATACCATGCTGTTTTGATAACTATTGCTTTGTAATACAGTTTAAAGTTGGGGAAAGTAATGCTTCCCATATTCTTTTTCCCAATAATTGCTTTGGCTATTCGAGGGTGTTTATTGTTCCAAATGAATTTCAAAAGTGCCTGATCCACCTCTTTGAAGAATGTCATGGGTATCTTTAGAGGGATTGCATTAAATCTGTACAATGTATTGCCATTTTAATGATGCTAATCCTGCCAATCCATGTGTAGGGCATGTTTTTTCATTTCTGTGTGTCCTCTCTTATTTCTTGGAGCAGAGTTTTATAGTTTTTTTTTTTGTATAAGTCCTTCAGATCTTTAGTCAAGCTGACTCCAGGATATTTGAGTTTGTGTGGCACTAATGTAAATGGGGTTGTTTTCTTTTACTTTTTTTTTTTTTTGGTTTTTGATTTTTGGGCCACACCCTGTGGTGCTCAGGGGTTACTCCTGGCTGTCTGCTCAGAAATAGCTCCTGGCAGGTACAGGGGACCATATGGGACACAGGGATTCAAACCAACCATCTTTGGTCCTGGATTGGCTGCTTGCAAGGCAAACGCTGCTGTGCTATCTCTCCGGGAGGGGGGGTTGTTTTCTTAATGTCCATTTCTTTCCTATTATTATTAGTGTATAGAAAGGCCATTGATTTTTGTTTGTTAATTTTATAGCCTGCCACCTTTCTATATGAGTCTATTGTTTCTAGAAGCTTTTTGGTAGAGTCTTTAGAGTTTTCTAAGTAGAATATCATGTCATCTGCAAACAGCGAGAGCTTAACTTCTTCCTTTCCTATCTGGATTCCCTTGATATCTTTTTCTTGCCTGATTGCTATAGCAAGGACTTCCAGTGCTATGTTGAATAGGAGTGATGAGAAAGGACAGTCTTGCCTTGTACCAGAATTAAGAGGGAAGGCTTTCAGTTTTTCTCCATTGAGGATAATATTTGCCATTGTCTTGTCATAGATGGCATTAAGTATATTGAGAAAGGTTGTTTTCATTCCTATCTTGCTGAGAGTTTCATCAAGAATGGGTGTTGGACCTTATCAAATGCTTTCTCTGTGTCTAATTTATATGGTCATGTGATTTATATTTTTTTTGTTGATGTTGTATATTATGTTGATAGATTTACGGATGTTAAACCATCCTTGCATTCCTGGGATGAAACCTACTTGATCATAATGAACGATCTTGATGAGGCATTGAATACTATTTCACAGGAGTTTGTTGAGGATCTTTGCATCTGTGTTCATTAGGGATATTGGTCTGTAATTTTTCTTTTTTGGTACAGCTTTGTCTGGTTTAGGTACTTAGGTGATGTTGGCTTCATAAAAGCTATTTAGAAGTGTTCCAGTTTTTTCAATTTCATGAAAGATTCTTGCCAGGATTGGTAGTAATTCCTCTTGAAAGGTTTGAAAGAATTCATTAATGAATCCATCTGAGCCTGGGCTTTTGTTTTTCGACAGACATTTGATTATCATTTTAATTTCATCAATAGTGATGGGGTTTAGATATGCTACATCCTTTGTATTCAACCGTGGGAGGTTATAAGAGTCCAAAAATTCATCCATTTTCTCCAGGTTCTCAGTTTTAGTGGCATAGAGTTTCTCAAAGTAGTTTCTGATTAACCTTTGAATCTCTGCAATATAGGTAGTAATCTCCCCTTTTTCATTTCTAATATGAGTTATCAAGTTTTTCTCTCTCTCTTTCTTTTTCAGTTTCACTAATGGTCTATCAATCTTGTTTATTTTTTCAAAGAACCAACTTCTGCTTTCATCGATCTTTCGGATTGTTTTTTGGGTTTCCACTTTGTTGATTTCTGCTCTCAGCCTTGTTATTTCCTTCTGTCTCCCTATTTTGGGTCCTCTTGTTGAGCACTTTCTAATTCTATGAGCTGCATCATTAAGCTATTCAGGTAGGACCCTTCTTCCTTCCTGATGTGTACTTGCAAAGCTATAAATTTTCCTCTCAGTACTGCTTTTGCTGTGTCCCATAAGTTCTGATAGTTTGTGTTTTTATTATCATTTTTTTCCAGGAAAGTTTTGATTTCCTCTTTGATTTCATCTCAGACCTACTGGTCATTCAGTATGAGGCTGTTTAACTTCCATGTATTAAAGTTTTTCTTCTGTGTCCCTTTGGAATTCACATCTAATTTCAGAGCCTTGTGGTCAGTGAATGTAGCCTGCAAAATTTCTATCCTCTTGACATTATGGAGGTATGTTTTATGTGCTAGCATGTAGTCTATCCTGGACAATTTTCCATGTACATTGGAGAAAAATGTGTGTCCAGGTTTCTGGGGGTGGAGTGTCATATACATATGTATATATATATATATATATATATATATATATATATATATATATATATATATATATATATACTAGGCCTCTTTCTTCCATTTCTCTTCTCAGGTCTAGAATATTCTTGTTGGGTTTCAGTCTGCTTGACTTATCAAGTGTTGACAAAGCCATGTTGAGGTCCCCCATAATTATTGTGTTGTTATTGATATTATTTTTCAGATTTGTCAATTGTTGTGTTAAATAGTTTGCTGGTCCTTCATTCGGTACATACATGTTTAGGAGAGTGATTTCTTCCTGCTGTACATACCCTTTCATTAATACAAAATATCCATCTTTGTCACTTACAACTTTCCTGAGTATAAAGTTTGCATCATCTGATATTAGTATGGCCACTCCAGCTTTTCTATGAGTGTTGTTTGCTTGGATAATTTTCCTCCAGCCTTTTGTTTTGAGTCTATGTTTGTTCTGACTATTTAGGTGTGTTTCTTGTAGGCAGCAGAAGGTTGGATTGAGTTTTTTGATCCATTTAGCCACTCTGTGTCTCTTGACTGGTACATTTAGTTCATTGACATTGAAAGAAAGATTTGTCCTGGGATTTAGTGCCATCTTTATAGCAAAGTTTGGTGTATCTTTTGGTCAGTCTTGTCTTAAAGTAGGTCTTTCATTTTTTCTCTTAAGACTGGTTTTGAGTCTATAACATTTCTGAGCTGTTGTTTGTCTGTGAAACCCTGTATTATTCCTTCAAACTTGAAAGTGAGTTTTGCTGGATGCAGTATTCTAGGCAAAGGATTCATTTCATTGAGTTTTGTCACTATGTCCCACCATTGCTTTCTGGCCTTGAGTGTTTCTGGTGACAGGTCTGCTGCAAATCTCAAGGATGTTCCCTTGAATGTAATTTCCCTTTATGATCTTGCTGCTTTCAAAATTCTATCTCTATCTGTGGAATTTGTCATTGTGACTAGGATGTGTCTTGGGGTATTTTTCTGGAGTCTCTTTTAGTTGGTACTCTGCAGGCATGCAGGATTTGACTGCATGTATTCTTTAGCTCTGGAAGTTTCTCTTTAATGATGTTCTTGACCATTGATTCTTCCTGGAGATTTTCTTCCTGGGTCTCTGGGACGCCAATGATTCTTAAGTTGTTCTGTTGAGCTTATCATAGACTTCTATTTTCATCTGTTCCCATTCTTTAACTAATTTTTCCACTGTCTGTTCATTTGCTTTAAGGTTTTTTCCAATCTCTCCAGCTGTACAGAGTTATTTTGTATCTCATCTTCCAGAGCACTAATTCTATCCTCAGCTTCTATTACCCTGTTGGAGAACTTATCCGTTTTGTCATTCAATTCTTTTACTGAGTTTTTCAGACCTGTTATTTGACCTGTTATTTCAGTTTGAAGTTTTCTGATTTCTGTCTTCATATTTTCTTGGTTCTTATTAGTGTTCTTCTCAACTCGATCCATGGTTTCTTTGAGTTCTGTGAGCATCTTCCATATTTCTTCTCTAAACTCCTTATCTGAGAGATTGACTAGTTGGTTGGCCATTTTCCGGTCATCAGAGTTGCCATCTTCTTCATTCTTTATGTCTGATGCTGGTCTGCATTGTTTTCCCATTGTCACACTTGTATTGTTGGTTTTTCTTTTTTTTTTTTTTCTTTTTTTTTTTCCTTTTTTTTTTTTTTTGGTTTTTGGGCCACACCCGGTGACGCTCAGAGGTTACTCCTGGCTATGCGCTCAGAAGTCGCTCCTGGCTTGGGGGACCATATGGGACACCGGGGGATCGAACCGCGGTCCGTCCAAGGCTAGGGCAGGTAACGCAGGCACCTTACCTCCAGCGCCACCGCCCGGCCCCTATTGTTGGTTTTTCTACATGTTGTGGTGGTATTCATTGGCTAAATGATGTGTGCGGCCACGCTCCTCTGGCTCCACCCTTTCTGTGTGGGTCAACTCACCTCCAAGGAAGGGGAACTCTCCCTGGAAGAAGCCTCACACAGGATCAAATCTTAGGCCCGAGCACTCAGCAGAGAAGACAGTCCGGAGAGAAATGCTGGGCTTCAGAGATCCAGCACAGTTCGTAGTGTAATTTTTTCTTCTTGTTGCAGTGGTATCCTTTCATTAGAAAGAGCGCACAGCCACGAAGCAGAGTGACTGTGCTCTTCTGGAACCTCTGGGAGAGTGATTTTGCTGGGCCCTTTTCTGCCCACTCCTGAGAGGTTCAGGAGACAGGACAGTAGAAAAACACGTACAGGCAACGTCAGTTTCTCACAGTCGGGAACCATTTGTTCCTTCAAAATTTTTAATAAAGTAAAAGGTACAAAAATAAATAGGACACAGCACTAGTACAGAGGGCAGGACACTTGTCTTGTATGTGGTCAACCTGAGTTTGATCCCTGTCATCCTGGTACCCCAAACACTGTTAAGAATAATTCCTGAGAGAAGAAGAGCTAGGAATAACCCCTGAACAGTGCCAAGTATGTCCTCTGCACTCCCACTCCTTCCCATAAAAAGAACAAAGAAAAGAGGTCAGGTAACCATGTATTGAGTGTGCTTGTTGCATGATGCAGCTGCCATCTTAAGGTTTGCAGAAGAAGTTTGAAATCCTTAGAAATCTGCTTTCAATGCTGAGTTTCTGGTGATGAGAATGTCAGTAGACTTCTTTCTTATTCACACAATCTTTCTTATAGTGAAAATAACTTACTTCTCAGTTGCAGATGGAAATGCTAGTAAATCCCTAATTATGAGAGTTCTCATTTTTTTAAATAATATTTTTATTTAAACACTTTGGTTACAAACATGATTGTGGTTGTGTTTCAGTCATATAAGAGGACACCCCAGTACAACATTCCCACCACCAACGTCCCAAATGTCCCTCCTCCCCATCTCGCCCCCACTTGTACTCTAGACAGGCTTTCTATTTCCCTCATACATTCTCATTGTTAGGATACTTTGCAATGTAGTTATTTCTCTAACTAAACTCTTTGTGGTGAGGTTCATGAAGAGAGTTCTCATTCTATGTATAGATAAAAATCCATGTGGATATACAGATAAGCCCTGATAGCTTTTTCTAAAATTTGTCCTGTAGATAAATATATTTCTGGGAACTTAATATAGTCAAAGAGTAAAAAATTCTGAAGAATAAAGTTAACTCCAATCTCAACTTCTAATTCTCTGGAATCTTGATGCCTTACTTAATCCATCAGAGTCATTTTCTTCTTCTGTAAAATGGGTTAATAGTATTTTCCCTTTCTGATTCAGAGGGTTGATCCCAGGAAGTTGACAAGCAAAATTTCTGTGTATATATTTGTTTGTAAAACATAATACGCCACATCAGTGGTGACCAAACATGCCCTATAAGGAAAAAATCCATGGCAACTCTTGCTTTTTTATGGCTCACATATTTTTTGTTTTTATTTATTTATTTATTTATTTGGTTTTTGAGTCACATCTGGCAGTGCTCAGGGGTTACTCCTGGCTCTACACTCAGAAATCACCCTGGCAGGTTTAGGGGACCATATGGGATGCCAGAATTTGAACCACCGTCCTTCTGCATACAAGGCAAATGCCCTACTGTTGTGCTATCTCTCTGGCCCCAAGTTTTTGTGTTTAAATAAATGAAAAAAAATATTGTTCAGTGATGCCAATTTAATAGCTTTAATTTTACTATTCTTATACATCAGCTGTAAATGAGTATTTAAATCAGGGGTCCTCAAACTTTTTAAACAGGGGGCCAGTTCACTGTCCTTCAGACTGTTAGAGACAGATTATAGTAAAAACAAAAATTATGAACTATGCACACTGCATATATCTTATTTAGAAGTGAAGAAACAAAATGGGAATAAATACAATATGTGGCCCGTGGGTCGTAGTTTGAGGACCATTGATTGCTCCTCTATAGCTACTTTGGGGGAGGATGCTTGGGATTACACTCAGGTTGGCAGAGTGCAAGGCAAGAACCTTTCCACTATACTATCACTCCAGCCTTCTATGGCAACTTTAAAATCATTGTTGAGCTGGTTAACAAAACAAAGTTGAATTAGTAAACAGAGCCCAAAGTATTTATTATCTGGCCTTTTACCTGAACTCTACATGATTTAAGAAGGATTATTCCTGTTTTTTTTTTTTTTTTTTTTTTTTTTTTTTTTATTTAAACACCTTGATTACATACATGATTGTGTTTGGGTTTCAGTCATAAAAGGAACACCACCCATCACCAGTGCAACATTCCCATCACCCAAGTCCCAAATCACCCTCCTCCCCACCCAACCCCCGCCTGTACCCTAAACAGGCTCTACATTTCCCTCATACATTCTCAATATTAGGACAGTTCAAAATGTAGTTATTTCTCTAACTAAACTCATCACTCTTTGTGGTGAGCTTCCTGAGGTGAGCTGGAACTTCCAGCTCTTTTCTCTTTTGTGTCTGAAAATTATTATTACAAGGGTGTCTTTCATTTTTCTTAAAACCCATAGATGAGTGAGACCATTCTGCGTCTCTCTCTCTCTCCTTCTGACTTATTTCACTCAGCATAATAGATTCCATGTACATCCATGTATAGGAAAATTTCATGACTTCATCTCTCCTGATGGCTGCATAATATTCCAATGTGTATATGTACCACAGTTTCTTTAGCCATTCATCTGTTGAAGGGCATCTTGGTTGTTTCAAGAGTCTGGCTATTGTGAATAGTGCTGCAATGAATATAGGTGTAGGAAGGGGTTTTTTGTATTGTATTTTTGTGTTCTTAGGGTATATCCCTAGGAGTGGAATAGCTGGATCGAATGGGAGCTCAATTTACAGATTTTGGAGGAATCTCCATATCACTTTCCATAGAGGCTGTACTAGACGGCATTCCCACCAGCAGTGGATAAGAGTTCCTTTCTCTCCACATCCCCGCCAGCACTGATTGTTCTCATTCTTTGTGATGTGCGCCATTCTCTGGGGTGTGAGGTGGTATCTCATCGTTGTTTTGATTTGCATCTCCCTGATGATTAGTAATGTGGAGCATTTTTTCATGTGCCTTTTGGCCATTTGTATTTCTTCTTTATCAAAGTGTCTGTTCATTTCTTCTCCCCATTTTTTGATGGGATTAGATGTTTTTTTCTTGTAAAGTTCTGTCAGTGCCCTGTATATTTTGGATATTAGCCCCTTATCTGAAGGGTATTGGGTGAATAGTTTCTCCCACTCAGTGGGTGGCTCTTGTATTCTGGGCACTATTTCCTTTGAGGTGCAGAAGCTTCTCAGTTTAATATATTCCCATCTGTTAATCTCTGCTTTCACTTGTTTGGAGAGTGCAGTTTCCTCCTTGAAGATGCCTTTAGTCTCAATGTCCTGGAGTGTTTTACCGACATGCTGTTCTATATACCTTATGGTTTTGGGTCTGATATCAAGGTCTTTAATCCATTTGGATTTTACCTTTGTACATGATGTTAACTGGGGATCTATGTTTGCTTTTTTGCAAGTGGCTAACCAGTTGTGCCCACACCACTTGTTGAAGAGGCTTTCCCTGCTCCACTTAGGATTTCCTGCTCCTTTGTCAAAAATTAGGTAATTGTATGTCTGGGGAACATCTTCTGAGTATTCAAGCCTATTCCACTGATCTGAGGGTCTGTCCTTATTCCAATACCATGCTGTTTTGATAACTATTGCTTTGTAGTACAGTTTAAAGTTGGGGAAAGTAATGCCTTCCATTTTCCTTTTCCCTAGGAGTGCTTTAGCTATTCTAGGGTGTTTATTGTTCCAGATGAATTTCATAAGTGTTTGATCCACTTCTTTGAAGAATGTCATGGGTATTTTTAGGGGGATCGCATTAAATCTGTATAATGCTTTGGGGAGTATTGACATTTTTAATGATGTTAATCCTGCTAATCCATGAGCAGGGTATGTGTTTCCATTTCCGTGTGTCCTCTCTTATTTCTTGGAGCAGAGCTTTATAGTTTTCTTTGTATAGGTCCTTCACGTCTTTGGTCAAGTTGACTCCAAGATATTTGAGTTTGTGTGGTACTATTGTGAATGGGATTGCCTTCTTGACTTCCATCTCTTCCCTATCATTATTGGTGTATAAAAAGGCCATTGATTTCTGTGTGTTAATTTTTTAGCCTGCCACCTTGCTATATGAGTCTATTGTTTCTAGAAGCTTTTTGATAGAGTCTTTAGGGTTTTCTAAGTAGAGTATCATGTCATCTGCAAACAGTGAGAGCTTGACTTCTTCCTTTCCTATCTGGATTCCCTTGATATCCTTTTCTTGCCTAATTGCTATAGCAAGTACTTCCAGTGCTATGTTGAATAGGAGTGGTGAGAGAGGACAGCCTTGTCTTGTGCCAGAATTTAGAGGGAAGGCTTTCAGTTTTTCTCCATTGAGGATAATATTTGCCACTGGCTTGTGGTAGATGGCCTTCACTATATTGAGAAAGGTTCCCTCCATTCCCATCTTGCTGAGAGTTTTGATCAAGAATGGGTGTTGGACCTTATCAAATGCTTTCTCTGCATCTATTGATATGATCATGTGGTTTTTATTTTTCTTGTTATTGATGTTGTGTATTATGTTGATAGATTTACGGATGTTAAACCAGCCTTGCATTCCTGGGATGAAACCTACTTGATCGTAGTGGATGATCTTCTTAATGAGGCATTGAATCCTATTTGCCAGGATTTTGTTGAGGATCTTTGCATCTGCATTCATCAGTGATATTGGTCTGTAATTTTCTTTTTTGGTAGCGTCTCTGTCTGGTTTAGGTATCAAGGTGATGTTGGCTTCATAAAGCTATTTGGAAGTGTTTCTGTTTGTTCAATTTCATGAAAGAGTCTTGCCAAGATTGGCAGTAGTTCCTCTTGGAAAGTTTGATAGAATTCATTAGTGAATCCATCTGGACCTGGGCTTTTGTTTTTCGGCAGACATTTGATTACTGTTTTAATTTCATCAATGGTGATGGGGGTGTTTAGATATGCTACATCCTCTTCCTTCAACCGTGGAAGATTATAAGAGTCCAAGAATTTATCCATTTCTTCCAGGTTCTCATTTTTAGTGGCGTAGAGTTTTTCAAAGTAGTTTCTGATTACCCTTTGAATCTCTGTCATATCAGTAGTGATCTCTCCTTTTTCATTCCTGATACGAGTTATCAAGTTTCTCTCTCTCTCTTTCTTTGTTAGGTTTGCCAGTGGTCTATCAATCTTGTTTATTTTTTCAAAGAACCAACTTCTGCTTTCGTTGATCTTTCGGATTGTTTTTTGAGTTTCCACTTCGTTGATTTCTGCTCTCAGCTTTGTTATTTCCTTCTGTCTTCCTGTTCTTGGGTCCTTTTGTTGAGCATTTTCTAGTTCTATTAGCTGTGTCATTAAGCTACTCAGGTAAGCTCCTTCTTCCTTCCTGATGTGTGCTTGCAAAGCTATAAATTTTCCTCTCAGTACTGCTTTTGCTGTGTCCCATAAGTTCTGAGAGTTTGTGTCTTTATTGTCATTTGTTTCCAGGAACCTTTTGATTTCCTCCTTGATTTCATCTCGGACCCACTGGTTATTGAGCATGAGGCTGTTTAACTTCCAGGTGTTAAAGTGTTTCTTCTGAGTCCCTTTGGAGTTCACAAATAATTTCAGAGCCTTGTGGTCAGCGAAGGTAGTCTGCAAAATTTCTATCCTCTTGATCTTATGGAGGTATGTTTTATGTGCCAGCATGTAGTCTATCCTGGAGAATGTCCCATGTACATTGGAGAAGAATGTGTATCCAGGTTTCTGGGGATGGAGTGTCCTATATATATCCACTAGGCCTCTTTCTTCCATTTCTCTCCTCAGGTCTAGTATATTCTTGTTGGGTTTCAGTCTGGTTGACCTGTCCAGTGTTGACAAAGCCGTGTTTAGGTCCCCCACAATTATTGTGTTGTTGTTGATATTATTTTTCAGATTTGTCAGCAGTTGTATTAAATATTTTGCTGGCCCCTCATTCGGTGCATATATGTTTAGGAGAGTGAATTCTTCCTGCTCTACGTACCCCTTGATTAATATAAAATGTCCGTCTTTGTCCCTTACAACCTTCCTGAGTATAAAGTTTGCATTATCTGATATTAGTATGGCCACTCCAGCTTTTTTATGGGTGTTGTTTGCTTGGATAACTTTTCTCCAGCCTTTTATTTTGAGTCTATGTTTGTTCTGACTATTCAGGTGCGTTTCTTGTAGGCAGCAGAAGGTTGGATTGAGTTTTTTGATCCATTTAGCCACTCTGTGTCTCTTAACTGGTGCATTTAGTCCATTGACGTTGAGAGAAAGAATTGTCCTGGGATTTAACGCCATCTTTATTTCAAAAATTGGTGTGTCTTTTGGGTAGTCTTGTCTTAGATTAGGTCTTTCAGTTTTTCTCTTAAGACTGGTTTTGTGTCTGTGAAGTTTCTGAGCTGTTTTTTGTCTGTGAAACCATGTATTCTTCCATCAAACCGGAAAGTGAGTTTTGCTGGGTATAGTATTCTGGGTGAAGCATTCATTTCATTCAGTCTTGTCACAATATCCCACCACTGCTTTCTGGCATTGAGCGTTTCTGGTGACAGGTCTGCTGTAAATCTCAGGGAAGCTTGCTTGAACATGATTTCCCCTTTTGATCTTGCTGTTTTCAGAATTCTGTCTCTATCTGTGGGATTTGTCATTGTGACTAGGATGTGTCTTGGGGTGGTTTTTCTGGGGTCTCTTTTGGTTGGTACTCTTCGGGCATGCAGGATTTGATCACATATATTCTTTAGCTCTGGAAGTTTCTCTTTAATGATGTTCTTGACCATTGATTCTTCCTGGAAATTTTCTTCCTGGGTCTCTGGGACTCCAATGATTCTTAAGTTGTTTCTGTTGATCTTATCATAGACTTCTATTTTCGTCTGTTCCCATTCTTTGACTAATTTTTCTATTGTCTGCTCATTTGCTTTAAGTTTTTTGTCCAATCTCTCCTGCTGTATGGAATTGTTATGTATCTCATCTTCCACAGCACCAAGTCTATTCTCAGCTTCTGATACCCTGTCCCAGAGCTTATCCATTTTGTCATTCACTTCGTTTACTGAGTTTTTTCAGGCCTGTTAGTTGACATGTTATTTCAGTTTGGAGTTTTGTCATTTCTGCCTTCATATTTTCTTGGTTCTTATTAGTGTTCTGTTCAACTCGATCCATGGTTTCTTGGAGTCTGTTGAGCACCTTCCATATTGCTAGTCTAAAGTCCTTATCTGAGAGGTTGATTAGTTGTTCAGTCATCATCTGGTCCTCAGAATTGTCATCTTCATTCTCTATGTCTGATGCTGGCCTGCGCTGTTTCCCCATTGTCACATTTGTATTGTGGGTTTTTCTACGTGTTGTAGTGGTATTCATTGTCTATATGATGTAGGCAGCACACTCCTCTGGCTCCTCCCTTTCTGGATGGGCTGACTTGCCTCTAAGGGAGGGGAGTCCTCCGTGGATGAAGCCTCACACTGGGTCAAATCTTAGGCCCGAGCATGTAACAGAGAAGACAGTCCAGAGAGAAATGTTTGCTTCTGTGATATAGCGCCGTTCTTAGTGTGATTTTTCCTTCTTGTTGCAATGGAGTTCTTTCCTTAGAAAGAGTGCACGGCCGCGTAGCGAAGCGGAGCGGCTGTGCTCCTCTGAGCCTCTTTTTGCCCCACTCGCAAGAGTTTCACGCAAGAGGACAGTAGACAGACATAGACAGGTCACACTCACAGTCTTTCACAGCTGAGCCCCACTGGGCCGGTGTACTTTCGCGGATTTTCCCCGCCTGGTGTCACACACAGGGAGCCCTGTTTTTATTAAATGTATACAACTCTATATTTTTACTAAACTATCTGTCCAACCCATTGTACAAGGGTGAGAGCTGACTTATTTCCTGTCCTAAAACTTCTCATTTATCTACTATTAAAATGTCTAAATGGCAATCTGTCATTAGTTAATATAGGCTGGGGCTTTAATATAGCAGGTAGGGTGCTTGCAGTAGAAACCCATAAGTCCCCAAAACCCCTCCAGGAGTGATCCCTGAATTCAGAGACAGTAATAAGCTCTGAGTACCAGCATGCCCGACCCAAAAACAAAAACAAAAAAGATAAAAAGAAATGGAGTAATATACAGAGCAGGCTGGATATGCCCTAAAGTTATAAGTCATCTGAATATATTGTTGTCCATGGCTGACCTTCTTCTTCTTGCATAGCATCAGATAAGAAAGGAAAACAAGTATGTAATCAAGGTGTTTAAATAAAAATAAATAAATAAAATCTTTAACAAATTAAAAAAGAAGGAAAACAAAAAGTAACCCTTGAAGGAAGATGGTTATGCATTCCATAGAGATTTGAACCAAAATAAAAAAAGGCATTCACTGAAGAGCATAAGATGTTTGCACACATATGTTGAATAAAGGTCTGATATCCAATATATGTAAAAGATTCACATCACAAAACTTAACAATACAACCCCATTAATCCCATCAAAAATGCAGAGAGGAGAATTCAAAAGACACATGAATGGTCAATCAGAACGTGAAAAAGTGTTGTCACTTACTTTTAGAAAAATGCAAATCAAACAATCTTACACCAGTGAAAATGACACATATCAAGAAGACTCTGAACAACCAGTGTTGATAGAAATGTGGTGATTAAAAAATTCCACTTATGGGCCCGGAGAGATAGCACAGCGGCATTTGCCTTGCAAGCAGCCGATCCAGGACCAAAGGTGGTTGGTTTGAATCCCGGTGTCCCATATGGTCCCCCGTGCCTGCCAGGAGCTATTTCTGAGCAGATAGCCAGGAGTAACCCCTGAGCATCGCCGGGTGTGGCCCAAAAAAAAAAAAAAAAAAAAAAACAAAAAAAAAAAAAAAAAAATTCCACTTACTGTTGATGGGAATATCATGTGATTCAACTTCAAAGGAAAATGGTATGGAGATATATCAAAATATTAAAAAGGACTTTCCAAATAATATTGTGATCCTACATCTTGGCACAAGCCACCAGTACACAAAAACATTAATTCACAAAAATAAATGTTCATGACAATGCTTAGTATAAAATCCAGTATTTGGAAACAACCCAAGTAAACAACAGATAAATGGGTAAATCATTTTTGTATATATACACACAATGGAATGCTATGCAACAATAAAAAAGAGGAAGTCATGCAGTTTATTGCAACATTTCTGGAACTGGAAGGTTTCATGTTAACTAAAATAAAATAAGCCAGAGGGAGAAGGAAAAATACCAGATAGTCTCACTTATTTATAGAACACAAAGAAACAAAATAAGGAAAGAGGCATTATTTTACAATATATCCTTGATCTTGCATTACAAAAGTGACCATCAAAGAGCATGTGTGTGTTGGAGGGTAGGGCTAAGGAAAGATAAAGAATAAACTAGAAGGACAGTGATAGATGGTTTCTAAGGAAATATTGGTAGTGATGGGTTTTAGTATCTTTGTATATCAACAACCAATTTTAACATTGCAACTATTAAATGATAATAAAATTTTAAAGATAAAGATAATTCTGAGTTATAGTGGTAGAAGCAGAAAGAGATTACCATTCTGTTAAATGGTAACCATTATACTTAGGATGACCTGAAAAGAAAATCACTCCAGAAGGTGGAACTATAGGAGAGACCCCCTGAACTTGACTTATAAAAGATGTATTTGGTCTGCCATCAGAATCTACTTTGTTTCAGAAGCAGTAACCAATAAAGTTTTACTAAGAAGGCAGTGAAGGAGTGATAACAAAAAAGGCTTGAAGAAATAGTAGATCCGTTGGAAAAGTCCAGAGGTAACTGTCTCATATAATTGTTTGCCCAAGAGTTTCATTCAAAAAAAATATTTTCATAATCAAGTGGAATTGGTCAAGAACATCATAAACAACCATTACTGAGTATTATAGAATAATCAGAAATAATCCTAGGGTTAATGTGCTAGGACTCTCTATTCTGATACTGATATTTACCAGTGCTAAATACCAACTTGCTTTCAGTAATAATTTTTCTGAAGAGCCTAACATAGGTTTAGCCAATATCTTTACATCCAATACCAATGAATTCTTTACATTTAAGTGGAAAGTGGAAATGTATCTCTTCTTAGTACATGTTTTCAAAATGGCGCCTCTCCCCCATTCCCTGCAAAAATAACAGCATAGTATCATACTATAATATCAAACAGAGCATTGCCCATGGCATTCTTAAGAAAGTAAATCAATGGGATTCATAGTACTTATTACCTATCATTTAGAAGCAACTGATCTTATAGAATACTAATGACACCTAACATATGCTGGAAACTATTCTGATAACCTCCCATGTGCCAACTCATTTAACTCTTTAATATTCTCTGTGTTCATTATCATAAATTATACCAGTTTCTAAGAACACTAAAGGAAGACTAGTTAATAAACTGTCTCTAGCCACTCATTTACTCTGGTGAGGTGCATTGAATTTGAATCAGACAGTCCCAGGCAGGACCTGTGATATAACTCTATACTACATTGATATTCTATTATTAATCTATACTATATCTATAACTATACAACCACTACTCTATTCTACTCTCAACAATTCAACTTCTCTACTCGCTACTACTTTAACAGGAGTACAACAATCCATTAAAGTCTCAGATAAAGAGCCTAATTAGATAAAAAAAAAAATGAGAATTTAGACTCCAAAAGAAGATAAAGCCATGGGAATTAAAATAATAATTCCCCTGAATTATAATGTAAGGTAGTTGTTTGTGACAATACCAAGAACTGACCTCACCCCCCCCCCAAATGACTGGTTGCTTGAATTCAACTATTTGAAGGTACATCTGGCTTTGAGTTCTAAGTACAGAAACACATGTAAAAATTACCTAAATCATGGGGGCCAGAGCGATAGCACAGCAGTAGGGTGTTTGCCTTGCATGCAGCTGACCCAGGACAGACCTTGGTTCGATCCGCAGTGTCCCGTGTAGTCCCCCAAAGCCAGGGGTCGATTTTTGAGCACATAACCAGGAGTAACACCTGAGCATCATCGATGTAGCCCCCCAAAAAAACAAACAAAAATTATTTTTAAAAATTACCTAAATCATGGGAAGTCTGGAAGAAAGCAGTTTAAAGGCCCATTTAGTAGCTTAAAAATGTTAACCAAGCACTGGACCTTCCCTACCTTCTCCATTCCCTGATGCTAAGCAAAGTTTCCTCTCCTGGTGCCAAGACAACTGCCATGTAGCCTTTAATGGGGCAATAAATAGATGAGGTAAAGATCTAGAAATGTTTAGATGAAACATAATATGTGTGTGTGTATTTGTGGGTGGCAGGGTGAATGAGAATCCTCAAAGATGATGGCTGCACACTACATTTTATTTACCCATAGAATATATGACACCAAAGAGTGAACCCTAAGGTGAACTATGGACTTCTGGGGATTATGATACAAGAAGCTGTAACAAATGTACTACTTTGGGGGATGCTGAAGTAGGGAAAGTAATATTTGTGTGAGATTAGGATTTATGAGAAATCTCTGTGCCTTCCTTTCAAGTTTCCTATAAACCAAAAATTGTATTGCTTTTGTCTTGTCTTGTCTTGTTTTGCTTTGTTTTGTTACTTTTTTTCTTCTTTTTGCTTCTTTTCCCTTTCTTCTTCCAAATGGATTCCTCCCATATCTTTTCTTATATCTCCAATAGAGCCATATTATAGTACTGGAATCACCTTGATAAGCATCATAATTGGAGGGAGAAAAATGGATGGTACCAAGACCAGACAGTTGTATGTCCATTTGGTGGAAATAAAAAATGATCAGACTTGAATACAAAATCCAAAGTCAATGACAACAGAAATGATATCCAATCTACATCAAGCTGTACGAGGGGGGAACAGTTGCACTAGCAATTTGGGGGGGGGGTGTAGAGGAGGGGGAAATGGGATGCATGCTGAGAACAGGGGTGGAGGGAGGACAAAACTGGTGGTGGGAATGCCCCTCATTCATTATTACTATGTGCCTTAAATATTACTGTGAAAGATTTGTAATTCACTTTGCCCACAATAAAAAAAAATAATACTGTCTTGAAAAATGGACAGCATACACTATTTCTGCAGTTTCCAGGGTAGCAGTGCTTGGGTGAGGTCAAGTTTCTGTTGAAGGATCAGCAGTAGAGCAGCAACATCACAGAACATGCTTGGGCACCTACTTGGCAACCATATTTAAGTGGCAAATCAGTTTTCTCACCTAGTGTTTGCAGTCACCTAGTGATCTTGGACACTCAACTAACTTTATAATTTTCTCAAGCTAATTCTTCAACTTCGGCAGCAAATATGCAGGATGCTCATCCATTTTTTTCAGGGTAGATTTTATGTTGGATAGAAGAATTTCTGCTTTATAATTAAGAATACGGGCATGACTTTTGAGTAGACTCACTTTTTTTCCCCACAAAATTCACATACTGATGTTCTGAGTCAGTGGTGTTTTTTATTATTATTATTATTATTATTATTATTATTATTATTATTATTATTATCAACCATATTAATAGTACAGGGTGGGGAGAGTGTTAACATAAAGTACAAGAGATCATATTCAAAGCCTCAAAAAATGCTAGATATGTATTCAACTACATCAGATGTAGTCTCTGAACTGAGATTTCACCCGCTTTTTGCTTGTTGTTGTGTGTGTGTTTGTGTGTGTGGTGTGTGTGTGTGTGTGAAGTAAGGTATTTGTTGTTGTTGTTGTTGTTTTGTTTTTTGGGGCCCCACCCAGTGATGCTCAGGGATTACTCCTGGTTTTTCACTCAGAGATCACTCCTGGCTTGGGGGGACCATGTGGGACGCCGGGGATTGAACCCAGGTCCAACCTGGGTTAGCTGCATGCAAGGCAAATGCCCTATTGCTGTGCTATCACTCCAGCCCTGAAGTAAGTTATTATTTTTATTTTTTTTGTTTGTTTGTTTTTGGGTCACACCCAGCGGCACTCAGGAGTTACTCCTGGTTCTGCTCTCAGAAGTCACTTCTGGCAGGTATGAGGGACCATTTTGGGATGTTGGGATTTGAACCACTGTCCATCCGGTTCAGTTGCATGCAAGGCAAATGCCCTACCACTGTGCTATCTCTCTGGCCCCGAAGTAGGTATTTTTAATTGAATAAAACTGTTTAGAGGGGCGGGAGCTATAGCACAGCAGTAAGGCATTTGCTTTGCACACGGCCAACACAGGACAGACCCCAGTTCCAATCCCAGCATCCCATATAGTCAGCCTTCCAGGAGTGACTTCTGAGCTCAGAGCCAGGAGTAATCCCTGAGCACCGCCGGGTGTGACCTTAAAACAAACAATCAAACAAAAAGACTTGTTTAGAAAGATGTGAAAGGAGTTAAAGAGAGTAAATGTGTTTAAGAGAGAACACAGGCTTCTCTAAAGAAGAATTGGGCAAGTAAAGAAACTAAGATAAGCACGTGAGATGTGTGTTTAAGAGAGAACAGGCTTGAAGAACAAGTCTCCTTTTTGTTCTTGTTCTTTTTAGTGTACCCAAAGGGTTTCAAAAGATGGACAAAGAGGTATGTCTTTACTTGAATACAAAACAAACCATATTTACCAATTGTGTGTATGTGTGTGTGTGTGTGTGTGTGTGTGTGTGTGTGTGTGTGTGTGTTTGGTGAAATGGCTTGAACTCAGGACTTTACACATGCAAGACAAGTGCTCTGCCTCTGAGCTGCATCTCCATCCCCAAGTCTCTACATTAATGGCCTTGCCTCAGTAAAATTCAGGCTACAAAAGTTTTAAAAGATGTCACAGGACAAAGGACATTCACAAACACCTTTAATATAATCCAGTTGAAAAGTACTTCCATGAGGATCTAATTCTCAAAGCAGTGTGGTGCAGAAAATATTGTTATCTGTGTTGTATGCATAGAGACTGGTGTAAAGACTGGTTTCACGTAGTTCAAATAACAAGTGACCCTGTCAGCCTGGCAGGAATATCTCCAGTAGATCAAGTCATTATTTTACCTACAATGATGTCCTTAATTCTGCTCAGCAATGGCTGAAGTTACTATCAAAAGCATCTATTTTGGAAACCATCCAAAATATTTTGTTCTGGAAGAAACATAAAGACATTCATCACTTTTTAATGTTGGTAAAAAAAAAAGTAATACAAAAACCAAGAACAGTTTTCTTTGAAAGTGTGGCCCCAGGCAATGTACTCACTGTAATGTAATGTAGTGTAATGGGCTTCACCTGCCTTGCTCTGGCTATGTCCATCCCATGTTTGTCCTCAAAGAGAAACTTTCTACTTCTGCTCAGTCATTGAGGCTGAAGCATATAGTTTCTATACTAATGAATGTTACATATAAGTAAGTTATATATATATATATATTATATAACATATATATGTTATATACTATACATAGCTGGTGAGAGATGAACAACTTATACAAAGAACCCAAATCTCAAGCTGAGATTTAAAGTGTCACTTATACAGACTATCTGAGACATAGGCTATTCACATCGTTTATAAAAATTAGGAAACTGAGATTGGGATAACTTGCAAACTCAAGGGAGAGGTATATTCTGATGCAAACTAATTCAAAACTCAAAAGACCTGTTATGAGGAGGTAAAGATTATGCATGTGTAGTAAAATCTAGAATAGGATACTGCTGGTAGAAAGATGAGTAGAATGGAATAGTAGTCGAGTGTTACTTGGAGAAAGGAAATAGGTGAAATAATATACGGAGAGCACAGAGCTAAAAGAGAGACCTAGCTCTGGAATTCCTTGAATTTTCTGGAGTTTTACAAAAATCTTGGGGATCCCTACACCAGGAGGTGCCAGTTGGAGCACTCATTCTCTTCCATCTTTAGAAAGAAAATTTGGGAGTGCATTTGTCTTTCATGGTTTTTAGTTTTTTTACCTATTCTTCCTTTTGGGATCTAACTCAACATCTATCAACTGGAGTCATTAGGCCTTCCATGTGACCAGAATATTACAAAAAGATGCATAGTTAGAAATTACATAATTGGGATTGGAGAAATTTATGGTAGGACATAGAGGTCAATGCTTAGAAGAAAGTACATAGAAAAGAAAGTTAGAAGGGGAACATCATTAGACAAAATTTGAGAAACACAAATATAGCTAATCTAACGGCTAGAATAACATGTAAGTTAATGGGAAGCAAAGAGTTGGAAAGTTACACCAGATTTCCAGCACATCCCACCCTTGACCTCTGTCTCTCTGCATATCCATATCCATACTGCATATTCTCTGCTTGCTCTTTATTCTTCTTCAACTGATAACCGAGGGACATTTTCAGGATTGAAAGCAGATTCCCGTGCTTTCTACCTGGGTCCCAACAGTGCCCATGCCCTAACTCTGCCATCTGTGCAAACCCACATCCACATTCCATACCCATAATTCTGTTCATCCCCTTTATTTACCCTGACAGTTCTATTTATCACACCTCACACACTTACACCTCCTACAGTAAACACAAATTTAGGAAGCAACCTGGTTGTCCAACAGGTCTTCATACTTTTAATATTTAATTCCTAACTGTGTCCACCTACCCCACAGAAAAGCTTTCAAAGGGCATTGGTAGAAGTAAGAAATCACAACCAGAGGAGAGGCAAGTTCAAGATGGCACTTGAAAGTAGTCCCAGAGGCAATTGTACTGTGAGTATAATGTTTGTCATGTATGTGGTTCATCCTGGGTTAGATTCTCAGCATACTATATGGTCCCCTAGGCCCCACCAGGTGTAATCCCTGAAAACAAAACAAAACAAGTAGCCCCATAATCCATCTGGACCCTAAAATATCACCAACTTTAAATTGTACTCCAAAGCAATAGTCATTAAAACAGCATGGAATTGGAATAAAGACAGATTCTCAGATCAATGAAATAGATTTGAATATTAAGAGAATGTCCCCTAGGCATACAAACAATTAATCTTTGATTAATAAAGGGGCAAGAAATGCAAAATGAAGGAAGGAAATCCTCTTCAATGAGAAGTGTTGCGGCAACTGCTCAGCCACATGCAAAAAGTGAACTTGGACCTCCATCTAACACCATGAACAAAGGTCAAATTCAAATGCATTAAAGTCCTTGTTATCAGACCCAGAACCATAAGATAAATAGAAGAACACATAGGGAAAACACTCCATGACATTGAGAAACAGCACTTTCCAAACAAGTGGAAGCAGAGATAAACAGATGGTAATATATTAAGCTGAGAAGCTTCTGCTCCTCAAAAGAAATAGTGCCCAGGATACAAGAGCCACACACTGAGTGGGAGAAAGTGTTCACCCAATACCCATCAGATAAGGGGCTAATATCTAAGATATACAAGGTACTGACAGAACTTAACAAGAAAAAAAAAAACTAACACCATCAAAAATGGGGAAAAGAAATAAACAGACACTTTCTCAAAGAAGAAATACAAATGTCCAAAAGACACATGAAAAATGTTCCACATCACTAATCATCAGGGAGATGCAAATCAAAACAATGATGAGGTACCATCTCATGCCACACATCACACACACACACACACACACACACACACACACACACACACACATCAAAAACAAAAACCAAGAACAATCAGTGCTGGCAGAAATGTGAGGAGAAAGGAACTCTCATTCACTGCTGGTGGGAATGCTGTCTAGTCCAGCCTTTATGGAAAACAATATAAAAATTTTTCATAAAACTGGAAATTGAGCTTTCATATATCACTCAAAGGTATATAACATAAGAGCAAAAAAAAAAAAACAATATAAAACTGCCTTCTTCACACCTAAATTCATTGCAGCACTATTTACAATAGCCAGAATCTAGAAACAACCCAGATGCCTGACAACAGATGAGTGGCTAAAGAAATTGTGGTACATATACACAATGGAATACTATGCAGCCATCAGGAAAAATGAAGTCATGAAATTTTCCTAAACATGGATGGACATGAAAACTATTATGCTGAGCGAAATAAGCCAGAGGGAGAGAAGTAGGCACAGAATAATCACATTCATATTCATATGTGGGATCTAAGAAAAATAAAAAACAGTATTGCAATAACACCAAGTGACAATCAAGATGAGGGCTGGAAGAACCAGCCCATTATTCAAAGCTTACCACAAAGAGCGGTGAGTACAGTTAGAGAAATAGCTACACTAACAACATTAACAGCTATCATGAGAATGGTAGTGAGTGAGAGAAATAGAATGACTGTCTCCACTGTTGTGTGGTGCTTGTCTTTATTGCTGTGGTGCTCACTGGATATTTAATTTGATATTTCTTTCTGTATTGTGGTGGTGTTTCAATTGCCTTTTTCACATCCTCTCTCAAACTGAGGTTGAAATCCTCTGGAAGGACTCTGCCTATTTTCAGCATATTTGACTTCTTTTTTTTTCCCCTCTTATTTTGTACCCCAATCCATTGCTTTTCTTTCCTTCAAACAAAGCCACATAACTCGATTTATCTAGCTCCACTTCTTAAATAGAGGGGGAGACAGGGGAGAGTACCAGGACCAAACAGATATATGATCACTAATTGTGAGCTAGACAAAGAGGGGACCACCTACTCTAGCATTCCCGAGGGTGATGGTGGAGTATATGGGTTGCAGAAGGGGATGAGGGGAGGACAAATTTGGTGATGGTTGTTCCCCTGATTCAATGTTGATATGTACCTAAAATACTACTGTGAAAGATATGTAAGCCATTATGATCAAAATAAAAATTAAAAGAAAAAAAGAATGACTGTGACCAATACAGACAGAAGGTGGGGAAGGAGCGATTTAAGGAGCATTGATGGTGAAAAGGTTGCACTAGTGAAGGGGGTGTGTTCTTTTATATAACTGAAACCCAACTACAAACATGTTTGTAATCATAGTGTTTAAATAAAGATATTATGGGGCCGGAGAAATAGCATGGGGGTAAAGCGTTTGCCTTTCATGCAAGAGGTCATCTGTTCGAATCCCGGCGTCCCATATGGTCCCCTGTGCCTGCCAGGAGCAATTTCTGAGCCTGGAGCCAGGAATAACCCCTGAGCACTGCCGGGTGTGACCCAAAAACCACTAAATAAATAAATAAATAAATAAATAAATAAATAAATAAATAAATAAAGATATTATATATAAAAATAATTTTGGGGACCAGAGAGATAGCACAGCAGTAGGGCATTTGCCTTGCATGCAGGAGTAACCCCAAAAATAAATAAAAATAATTTTTCATAAAACTTAAAAAATAGCAAAATTTTGTCTATATATACACATATGTAACAGTCCATGGACCAGTTTGGTAATAATGTGCAATGAGAATGGGCCAAAGAATGTTATTTGAAATAAAATCACTTTCTGGGGCGATATTTTTGAGGGTCTCAGATATATGAAGCTTATCATAGGAATAAGTAACATTTGACCTCAATATTAGTGTATTGGTTGTCCTTAAATTCTATTGAGGGATACTGAAATAAGATTTTTAGCTAATAATAAAATAATAATAAAAAAACTAACCAAAGAAGAGAGTGTTTTAATAAGTAAAAGAGTGAATCTTCATCATGAAGAAGCATTAAGTTTGGTTAGTCTCCCAAACTACCCCATTACAACATGCCAGAGACCTCAATTCTGTCCTAGAATCCTGTTTGGTATGTAGAAACAATAGTTTTGTATTGGAGGTTAGGGACAGACTCAGAGATAAAAGGAAATAAATGATTGTATTTGATGACTCATGGGCTTCAGGAACAATACTCAGGAATGATGCTTAGACTACTTTTTTCCTGGAAAGCCAGCTGGTAACCTTTCATTTAAACTGGAATCTTGGAAGTTGAGCAAGTAGGTAAAAATTATGAGGTACCTTTTGAACATGATTTATTTGTAATATCCATGATAAAATAGTGAAAATGTGGTTGATAATGGATCTTAAGCTTAGATAATGTCAGCACTAAGAATATACATGTACACCGACACACGTATACGTGTTTGTTTTTATTATAAAGCAAATGGTTGTGGAAACTGAAGGACACTATAGGATTCTCTGAAGTAAGGAAAAAGCATAGAGTAAAATGTGAAGAATGTTTGAAAAAAGCTCTAAGGAATATGAAAAAATCAGAAAGAGAAGCAACCAAAGAGTCAAGAGGTAAAAGGCAAACATTATAAAACAGATGTCAAGATGACTGTGTTTCATAAAGACATAATATTAAATGCCAACACCAAGAGGTTGGATAAAATGAAAATTGAAAAATATCTATTGGGCACAAAAGTCATAGGTGGTCTCAGGAAAGGCAGCTTAAGTATGACAAAGGCAAAAACCAGAATAGTTTAGAGTCCACAATGAACATCCAGAACAGTCATAAGACACTTCAGAATCATCCTGCCTTTGTAGTAGAACTAAAATAGCCCTTCAGAAAAAGATACTCCAAGCTTATTCTAATAAAGCTTAAGAACACGCTCTCAAAGGTCAAACTGATGTACAAATAAACAATATGCCTTATAAAATAAAGTCCAATACTCTAGTTAAAATAGTAAGATCTGGGCTTCAATAACAAAAAGTCACAATTTTGGAGTAGGGCATTTGTCTTGTATGTAGCAGACTCCAGCAACCCATATGCTCCCCTGAGCCAGCCCAGAGTGATTTCTGTGTGCAGAGTCAGGAGTAATTCCTGAGCACTCCCAAAACAAACAAACAAACAAACAAACAAACTAAAATGTCATAATTTCTGGGGCCAGAGCAGTGGTGCATGCGGTAAGGTGTCTGCCTTGCCCACACTAGCCTAAGATGGACCGCAGATCTATCCCCTGGCATCCCAAATGGTCTCCCCAAGTCAGGAGTGATTTCTGAGCACATAGCCAGAAGTAACCCTTGAGCATCACTGGGTGTGGCCCCAAAGCAAAACAAAACAAAAGTTATAATTTCTAACATTCAATTAAAAGAAAAAGTCATTATATGTAAAAAGCAGGAAATTGGGACCTGTCAGGAGATAAATCAGACAATAGAAGTAAATCCAGAAATGAAGATTTAACAATGAGATTAGCAGATAAGATTTGAAGACAATTATTATAGGACTGAAGAGCCAGTACTAGGGGAATGTTTTTGTATACAAGTGGAATGTATTTGCTTGGCACTCCACAGACCTCATTCAAAATCACAACACCACTTGTAGCCCTGAGGACTTTCAGAAATTATCTCTGAGTATAAAGCCAGAAAAAACAATTGAACATTGTCTGGAGTGAACCAAACTTCAGCCCCATCAACCCTTACTACCAAAAATAGCAGCATTATTAATATGCCTGTACAATAAAGGAAACCATGAATATAACAAATATACTTACTTTATTTTAATGTGTGGAACATTAGACACAGAGAGGACCACTTATACTAGCAACCTGGGGGGTAAAGGAGGGGGATATGGGATGCATGTTGGGAACAAGGGTTAAGGGAGGACAACATTGGTGGTGGGAAATCCCCTCAATGTCATCATGTACCTAAAAAATTACTGTGGAAGATTTGTAATCCACTTTGGTCAAAATAAAAATAAAAAAAATAGATATGCAAACAAAAATGCTATTTCTGTGAACCTCTTCCCAGACACTTTGCAAAGCAAAATCCAACCCTGAAGCCTCTTCTCTATATAATATTTTGTTTGATTTAATTTTACATTTTACTCTGTGTATAGCTTTAAATTCATCTTGTGAGATATATCACTTAGATCCCCAAAGAAAATTTAAATTGTCGTTTATAAAAGAATGGAGAAATATTACAGAAGTAAGGTACTTGCCTTGCACGCGGACACCCTCAACTTGAATCTTGCCATCATATATGGCATTCTGAACAACTCCTGATCACCAAGGCATGAGAAAGCCAGAGCCAGGTATAGTCAATACCAACACTCCCCTAATTGAAAAATGAAAATTGTAGTTCAGCATTAAAAGGCTAGAGAGAAAACTCAAAGAACTGAAGCACATTCCTAGGATGCATGGAGTTTGGTCTTCATCATTGCATGCAGCATTGTCTGAGCTTCACCAAATGTGATTCTGGTGGTCTTCAACATCTCCAGATGAGCACTAAAATACCAGCCCTGTATTGCTGGTGGGTATCACATGCCATGGCTCAAGGAGTCCTTGACCATCAGTAGGACAGTAAAGTTCAGGGACTTATTGAATACATTTATGATACTTAAGCTGAGTCTCAGCAAATTGAGCCATTAAATGTTAGAGAAGGACTGAATCTATGACTTTGGTATCCCCCTTTATTCTTCATCTTTAATAAAGGAGGTATAGATTTCCCATGAATACCCATCCCAGAAACATTGATCTCTAAGCTGAATTTCCAAGTTTAAAACTTTCTATATTATCAGCTGTTTTAAGGTGTTTGATGTGGAACACCCAAGACCCCTCCTGGTATTAGTTCCTACTTTAGATCCTAAAACACTATTTAATAAGTTCAAAGTTTAAAATTCTGAATAAAGGCTAGAAAGTGAGCTCAATAGACTAGAGTGCATGTTCTGCAGACCCAGATTCCATCCCTGGAACCCTATGACCCAACAAACACTTCCAAAAGTGAGTTCTAAGCATCAAGCCAAGAGTACCCTGAGTACTAGTGGATATGATTCCATTTGCAAAAAGAAACCAACAACCAAGCAAAATTATTGGACAAACTTAAAATTGGGGTCTTTAACTGAAAATTCATTTCTGCACTGTCATGCATCAGGAAGAGAATTAGAGATGGGTATTTGTTTGTTTTTGGTGTTTCCTGGCTGAAGAAAAGTAGAAACAAGGCTCCCATTGAGAAAGGAACCCATTTATGGCAGGGTCTTTGGAGAGCCCCAAACTAACTTTCTTGGTCAGTTTCAAATATCTCTCAGAATGTCCAGTCTCTTTGCAAGCCCTAGTAAGGAGGCAAACAGCTTCTCTACTATGATGTCTAGTTCTCAGCTTGTGTTTCCATAGCCAATAAATGCAAAACACATTAACTGGATGCAATATCTTTTCATTCCATACTGTTTTAAGGAACACCATCTTGTTGAATCAGTTTTCTTTTATCATTTAGATACACAGCTGAAAATATCAGTAAAGAAAAACAACAAAATCAAATATCTTATTAAAATATTTTATTATCATTTGTATTCATTTATTTCTTGCAATAGATATTTTACTTCTAAGTCCCATCTTCTTGCAAGTCTTCCCCAAAACAAAAGCCCAGGTCCCAATGGATTCATCAATGAATTCTTTGAAATCTTTCTAGAGGATCTACTACCAATTCTTTTCAGGCTTTCTCATGAAACTGAAGATTCAAAAACATTCCTAAATAGTTTTTATGAAGCTAACATCACCCTGATATCCAAATCAGAGAGAGGTGTTGCAAGAAAAGAAAACTAGAGACCAATATCCCTGATGAATGCAGATGTAAAGATCCACAATATAATTCTGGCAAATACAATCCAATGCCTCATCAAAAGATCATACACCAAGTAGGATTCATTTCAGGAATGCAAGGATGGTTTAACATCAGTAAATCAATCAACATAACAAACCATATCAACAAAAAGAAAAATAACCATATGATCATATCAATAGATTCAGTTCTTCATTTTATTCTTAATAACATCCCACCATGGAAGGAAAATGGGGAAGAAAAGGAGAACTTGTTACCAAAACACTGCAAATAGCACAGACACCCTCTTAGGAACAAAGGTCTCCAACAGATCAGGCTGAGGATGCATCATTTACAACCCAGTCAGAAAATCATCTTCCAGCATCATTGGAAATTTAAAAAAAAAAAAAAGTGGGAAGAAGGGCTGGAGATATAGGACAGCTGGTAAGGTGCTTGCCTTGCCCACAGTCAAACCTTAGTGTGATCCCTGGCATCCCGTATGATCTGCTGAATTTCACCAGGAATGATCCGTAAGTGTATAAACAGGAGTAAGCCATGAGCACTGCGAGGTGTGGCTCCAAATAAAAAATAAAATAAAAAAGGATCTGCAAAAGATCTGTTTACTGCTTTGTCTGCAAAAAATGCTGCAAACAATACGCCAAAGAGAATAAAACAGCTTTTAATAAATTGTTAGAGCTCTTAAGGAGGCATAAATTGTAATTTGCCATATGCTAGACCTTCCCAGCCCAATAAGAAATTAAGCCAGTATGGTGTAGAATCTCCATGGCCCCGTTTATTAGGTCAAAAGCAGAGTGAGTGTCAAATAAGGAATAATCTACAAGGAATGCTACACTCTTCCAGTCTCTGGTTTCAAATGCAGCATATAAAAACTCTTCATGTGTTTGAGATTTTAGTCACATTGCTGAGCTTCTGGTTTGGGAGAAAGGAAGGATGGTCCAATCCAGGTAAGATTAGAGCCCCAACTTTTATAGCTCTGGTGACATGTTTATTGTTTATGAAGACGTTAGAATACAAATATGTTATAAAGATATTATTGTTAGAATACAAATACGTTATAAAGATATTATTGTTCTATAGTATTTCCAGATAAGAAAATTGGCTCAGAGATTAAGTATGTAACTGAGATGGTTTCATAGTGAAAAATAAATAAAAAGCACACACTTTGAAGAAATTAGCTGGCTGCATGTTCTGCTCTACTGACAAATTATGCAACTTTTGGTATGTCTCTAACATTTTACATTTTAGCTACTTACAATACTTTAATTCATCTCTTTATTGTTTTATTTATTGGTGGTTGTGGCTGGGAAGGACTGGAGCAATAATCACTGTGCCCAGGGCTTACTCCTGGGTCTGTGCTCATGGATCACTCCTGGCAAAGCTTAGAGGACCATATATGGTGCCAGGAACCAAAATCATTTAAGGCCAGCTACCTGTCTCTCCAGTTCCTGGACTCAGGGATTAAAAAATTATTAAAAACAAGTATGAATTATTAAAAACAAGTGTGAATACACCCTTTACAAATAGCCTCATATTTCCTGAGAAAAATAAGTAGCTTTTATTAGCTTTGCTGAAGGTCCATTGATTTTAAAAAGTTGAAGGAAGATTCTTAGCCCTGTTAGGAGCAAAACTGAATCTAAGAGTATCCAAAATTTTGTGCCAGAAGATAATTGGTAAGAGGATTTGATTTGCTCTGTTCAGCTGAGAATAAGACACTCTTCTCATACAAAAGAACACTGATGGTGGAGATAAGTTTATATTGTTTAAAACGCAGTGTGATCTTTTTGGCTCAAATAACTGCATGCCAGTAAATTAGGCATTAATTTGGTTCTGAAAATCATGCAAATCTTTGTGAATTTGTGCATTAATATAACTTTCTACTAAGTGCGTTATTCACTATAGGGAAATAAGATTTGACTATATTCTTTTAAAGGCAGATTAACATAGGATCAGACTTTAACCTGAGAAGGTTTACTGAGTAGCATTCTTTCAAATCAGCTGGCTCATATGTTCATGCTTGGACTGAGGAATGATTTAATGATCATACAGAATAAGATGCAATTTCCAAAGTCACCAACTCACTCTTTTTCTTGCTCTTACTCCATCCATCCCATCCAAATACTACTGCCAAGAAGGAAAAGTCTTCATTGGGATTCAAGCACAAGGAGAGGATTTACTGATTTAAAGCCATATGTTTCACAATCAAAGTAATACTCAGAGTTTGGCAAGTATTTGTTAAATAAGTCTTAGGTCCTCACTTAGAATCTTGAATAGGGACTTGGAAATCTCAACTTTAAGCAAAAACTATGTATAACAAGTCATTTTTACCATAGGCTAATTAATATATAAACAGGAGCTATATTCATCCAGCATATCCACCCCAAATAATCACCAAATATTTCTAAATCAAGGCTTTTATCACACTAAACAGTAATTTCTACTCATTCAATCTCTCATTTTCCAACCTGGTTATGTAAGATGGAGGTTGACCAGAGTCTATCTTGGGAGCCTGGGATACAGGTAGGTGACCCGCACATACACATCTTTGGGCTGTGGGAAGCAACCAACGTATCTGCAGAAAATTCAAGCAGGGCATGGGAGAACATGCAAATGACTCATAGACCCCCACTTGACCCCCATTACCATGAAATGATATTACTTGAAGATATACTGTATGGCAGTATATCTTGACTTGAGCACTCCCCTTGTATATCCCCACTGGCAACTGGACTTGGGCATGCCCCTTGGATACCCTCACTGTAATGAATGTTGAACCTGGACAAACCCCCATGTCATTCCTGTATAAAAGAAAAAATTTGGACCTTTTCAGGGGAGGGGGGCAAAATAGTGGCTAGAGCAGAGCCAGCTGCCCATGAGAGTGCCAGAGATAAAACATCAAAGAGATGGTGCCTGCTTTACATCTATTCTCTTTTCTTTCTTTCTTTCTGCTTTATACCAGGGCCCTCCCCAGCTACTTCTGGCCATTGACAAAGTATACTTGATTTCAATCTCAATCTCTCTCTCCTCTCTCTCTTCTCTCTCTCCTTTCTCTCTCCTTTCTCTCTCCTCTCTCTCTCCTCTCTCTCTCCTCTCTCTCCTCTCTCTCTCTCTCTCTCTCTCTCTCTCTCTCTCTTTCTCTCTCTCTTTCTCTCTCTCAGTTCTGGGCAGGTAGTCACTATATTTTGGCATTCCTGGGTGGATTTTGGCCCCACCCAGCAGCTGAGCCTTGCAACATTGAGCCCTGGCAGCCTTAGGTCTTTGCAGCCTGCAACCCTGAAGCCCTGGCATCCTTGGGCTGCTGCAATATATTGTACTTAAGATTTTCCAAAATGGTATAAAACTGGTAACCTCTACCTTTTGAGTCAGGGTTAATAAAATATGTTTCTCTATGGCTATTTTGGTCATATTTTCTGAAGCAATGTTATTGGCTATAAAGGAGAGATTACATAGAATCAACAGATACAAAAAAAAGGTTTTGACAAGCTTTGACAATCATTTATTATTATTAAAACAGAACAAAGTGAGGATAGAGGAAATGTTCCTCAAGCTAGTAAAGGTAATATATCAAAAACTCACAGCTAATATCCTACTCAACAGTGACAAATTGGAAGTCTTTTTTCTAAGGACAAAGCAAAGATCTCCATTTTTCCCAACATTATTTAAACATTATTTAAACTACTAGTGAAAACCCTAGTCACAGTCAAAGTGCAAAAAGTAAAAGAATTCAAATTGAAAAATAAACAACTAAACTCCTTGCAAGAAAAACCCCATAGATCCACCAAAAACTTTTAGAAATAATGAACCAACACCATAAATTAGCTAGTCATTATATCAACACACAAAGATTATATTTATTTTTTGTTAGCAATGAAGCAGAAGAAGAAAAAAATTTAGATGCTCTTCACAAGTGCCCCAAAACATCAAATATAGAGTGATCAATTTAACAAAAGAGATGATAGGCTTAGATGTTGAAAACTATGTCACTGTTAAAGACATTAAGGATGACAATAAAGTGGAAAATCATCCATATCATGTATTAAAAGAAATAACATTGTTGTATTATTTAAGGATTTAGAACAAATACTATTAAAATTTATATAAAGTGATAAATTTTTCTGAAGTAATTCCAAATAAAAATTTGCATTCCCTAAATTTTTGTTTTGTTTTGTTTTTGGGTCACACCCGGCAGCACTCGGGTTACTCCTGGCTTCATGCTCAGAAATCGCTCCTGGCCAGCTCGGGGGACCATATGGGACGCTGGGATTCGAACCGATGACCTTCTGCATGAAAGGCAAATGCCTTACCCTCCATGCTATCTCTCCGGCCCCTGCATTCCCTAAATTTAAGTTATATTATAAAGCTACTGTAATCAAAATAATGTGGTACAGGGGGAAATGAAGGAAGATTCATACCAATAGAGAGTTATTCCCATGCAGTATACTTCAAGGGCAAAGAAACCCTGTATCTCTTAGGTCAACGGAATTCCCTTTCTAATCTCCCCAATATTTACTGTGCCTATGCAAAGAGAGAGAGAGAGAGAGAGAGAGAGAGAGAGAAGCACAAATTCATTTTTTTATTATTATTGTTGCTTATTTTTTGTTTGTTTGTTTTTTGCTTTGTTTTGTTTTTATTTCAGGACCATGGCTATTATTTGGTTGTTGTCTTTATTGCTGTGGTGCTTTTTGGTGATATTTTTTGTTTGTTTGATTGATTTTTTTTGTATTGTTATATTTTTCTTCCTTTTTCCTTTTCTTCTCTTAAATTAATATTTATAGCCTCCAGAAGGAGGCTCCTCCCACTTTTTATAGTTATTTGATCTTTGCCCCTCCCCTTTTCCCTCCAAACAGAACCACATTACTTGAACCATCTTGTTCTGCCTCATAAATTAGGGGTAAATAATGGAGGGCACCAAGACCAAACAGTCATATGAACATTGAGTAGAAATAAAAAAATGATCAAACTTAAACACCAAATCCAAAGCCAACTACAACAGAATCGATACCCAATCTACAACAGGCTAGACACAGAAGGGACCATTTATACTAGCAGCCCGGGGGGCAAAAGAGGGGCGATATGGGATGCATGCTGGGAACAGGGGTGGAGGGAGGACAACACTGGTAGTAGGAATTCCCCTGATTCAATATCACTATGTACCTAAAATATTATTGTGAAGGATTTGCAATCCACTTTGGTCAAAATAAAAATTATTAAAAAAAAGTCTAGGGGCCGGTGAGATGGCGTTAGAGGTGTTTGCCTTGCAAGTGCTAGCCAAGGAAGGATGGCGGTTCTATCCCCTGGCATCCTATATGGTCCCCCCAAGCCAGGGGCAATTTTTGAGCACTTAGCCAGGAGTAACCCCTGAGAATCAAACAGGTGTGGCCAAAAAACAAAACAAAACAAAAAAATAATAAAGTCTAGTAGTAAGCCCTTAGCTGTATGGACACCTAATTTATGACACAAAACTAGGTGCATTGAGTAGAAAAGAGAAAGTTTCAACAAATGGTGATGAGACAACTAGCTAGCAGTTAAAAAGATATAAAATTGTACCTCTATTAACATTATACACAAGTTTATTAAAAATGGGCTAAATATCTTGATATATCAGAACTTAACCTAAAACACATATTAAATAAACATAGGCAAAATGCTTTATGCTTATGACTTCACAAACGTCTTCAATGATGTGATTCCATTGGCAAAATAAATAAGAGCAGAAGTAAAAATGGGTCTACATAAAATCAGAAAGTTTCTGTACTATGGAAGGAATTATAGTTAAAATTAAGAGACAGCTTACTCAATGAAAGAAAAATTGCACACAGTATATTTAACAGCCTTTTCCAAAATATGGGGAGAATTGAATAGACATTTCCTTAAAGATGACATACACATGGTCAGAAAGATGAAAACATGCTCATTGTCACTGATTAAAAGGAAAATGCAAATCAAAACAATAGTAAATTATTATTCCAAACCAGTGAGAATGGGATACATCAAAAAATAAAATCTGGAAACTGTTAGGAATGGTCTGATATGAAAAAGGAAACCTCATTTTACTGATGGTGAAACGTCAGAGTTCTACTTCTATGAAAAATTATATGAAGATTTCTCAAAACAATTAAATACAGAACTCCTGTATGATGCACCCTGTATGATTCCTTATCATCTATTCTAAGAATACAAGAACATATATTTAGGTCTGGAGAGATAGTCCATCAAGTTGAAACTCATACTTTGCATGCTAGAAACTCAAGTTTAATCGCATGGTTCCCAGAGCAACACTCAGAACAACCTCTAACACAGAGCCTGGAGTAACCCCTGAGTACTTCTGGAATATTCGCTGAGTACTGCCAGATGTGTCTCAAAAAACCAAAAGCCAAATAACCATACCTCTTCCAAGTCTCCCTTTAATTTTACTTCAATTTTAAAGTATGTACATACATCTATATTTATTACAATAGTTAAGATCTGGAAACACAATACCCAGAGAAAATAGAGATGAGGTTTGAAAGGATCAGCCCACGATCTGAAGCTTACCACAAAGATTGGTGAGTGCAGTTAGAGAAATAACGACACCAACAACTATCATGACAAGAGTAGTGAAGTAGTGAATGATAGAAATAGAATGTCTGTCTCGAAGACAGGCAGATGGTGGGGGAAGAAGATGATGGGGGGGCATTGATGATGGGAAGCTTGTTGGTGAAGGGAGGGTGTACTTTTTTATGACTGAAACCCAACTACAAACATGTTTGTAATCATGGTGCTTAAATAAAGATATTCATGAAAATAAAAGATTTGGGAAAAAAAACTCGGCATTCAACAACAGGTGAGTGAATACAAAATTTATAGTAATGCAAACACACCCTGAGACATAATCAATAGAGCTAGGAATGGAAGAGGCTAGGAAAGTTGGTAGAAAGGAAGACAGAACAATGATGGAAGGATCTTGAAACAGTAGTGGAGGATTTGGTTTATTAGCTCTGCAACTATAAAAAAAAACCTTCAATATTAATGCAAACTATGACACCTCTAGTTAAAAATGAAGTTGTGCATATATTCACATTGGAATAGTCCTAAGCTATAGGCACAGATGAAATATCTTTTGCTATAACTTGGATATAACTCTAGGGTGTTAAATAAAGTCCAGGGGGGAAGACAAGTGCCATATGATCTTATTTCCATGTGATGTATAAAGTAAAGCAATGAGCAGTGTCCAATAAAAATAAACCTTTGTATTCTGATAATAGAACTGCAGTGTTGGACTGCAGAAAGAAAAAAATGGGGTGAATTAGAATAGACCCTGGAACAATGTTAGACAAATTTTAGCATTTGGTGAAGGTGCAGTACTTTTGGATGCCCAAAGCATAAGCAATGTCATTATCATAAACCATAAAATATAATTATTAAATTGCAGTTGGGACTCCTGATATGCAAGTGACTATCATATTTACTTAATACTAAAGCCACTCAAGTGAGTCAGGCAATTCCAATTATGTTCAGATTTTAATCCTGTGGGACAGTGTAGAGTTTATTGATGCAGAGGGAAAACTTTCCTCCATAACTACCTCAGTTTTTGACCCACAAAAGCATAGCAAATTCATCATTTTGGTTTGGAGTCATAGTTGTATAACTCTAGAGAAAGAATAGCAATAACAATAGTAAATATTCAGTGAAGTTAGGCACCAATGAATAAATTTATTAAATTAAATGAATGTCCTATTATCCAAGTTCATTGTCTTTTGAGACAATAAACCAAATTTGAACTCTAAGCAAGCAAAATGTTCTACTATCTAAATTAAAGTGACTTGATGGCCAGTTTTTCTCATTTTCCTCTCTTAAACTTTAGATATAACTCGAAGCCCATGATTTTGTTTCCTTACTAAGGTTTGGGGCATGAAAATGGCTGATTTTTACATATCAAGCTTATATCTATTTTAGCGTATATTTTCTCACATAACCACCATTCTAAAGAATAGCTATTGGTTTGGGAGACCAGATGATAAAATAAGTCCAGTTCATTACTAATTCCATTTTCTTTTTCTTCCCCTGCCTTCTGTCTTGTTACCTCTTTCTTCCAGACTTCTATCCACTAAATCTAATCATTACCATTGCATTTGCTATATTTTAACAGTTTAATATGCATGAAAATATTTGTACTTTGCTTATCTTTATTAAGATTGTTGTGCTATGCCATTCTACATAAAGCTTTACACAAAAGAAAAAAATAGTCTCCACTTTAAAATATAAAATGAAATACAGTTAACTCTGGGTATATTTAGACTGGATTACACCACTAATTTCTAAGGAACTGGAATTATACTTAGCATACATGACGTCTATTATCTTACATACCAAATTTCAGTAGCCATCTGGGACACCAATTACCAACGAAGCAAAAGACATGACACAGTGGTTAGATGTTCCGGTTTTGTAACAACAGAAAGATGTTAATAATTATATTTGCTTCCAAAATGTATGTAATCTACCATGTTGATCTTTCTTTCTCATTTCCCCAAAAAAGTGTGATAGACACCTATCCTAAACATTATTTTAATTTTTATTATCAACATCTTATTATCAAAAAATACATCCAGATGTTCATTACTCCTGAGTGATACTAGGAGATGCAGGTACAAAATAAAAATTATGGGAGAAAAGACTTAAGGAAAAGAATAATGAGGAAAGAGTGGTCAGATGGGGCAAATATGCTCTCAAAATGGAACTCTTTGCTGAGAACCACAGATGCAATTCCTTGAGCCTCCAGAGAGCTTTAATTATACCAGTTCTTAAGAGCATGCTCAGAATCTCTGGTGCTGACAGTAAATTAGGACAGGGAAATCCAGCAGGGGCCTGGCTGGGTTAAGGGGGGGAAGGGTAATCTCTTAAAGGAACAACTACCAATTTAAAAAACAATTCTGAGAGCCCCCCTCCTTCCTATAATGGATCCGCCACCAAACCACACCACAAAACCTATCCACCTTCTTTATTCCTCATGCAATTAATAATGCAGTCAGTGGAAACAGAAAGAACATTTCTGATTTCTCTGCTTTTGCCTCTTTGAAATGACATCACTATCAAGTTTTGTAGATTTGACTTTAAATTTGACTTTACTTTTCATCCCTATTATCACTATTGTAGTTTAAGTTCTTGAGTCCTGATTGGCTATATGCAGCCTGGAATATTACCATAGTGTCTCAACTGGAACTGTATACATTATTCTCTCTGCCAAAGCAGCTTTTCATTCACACCAGCTTCAACATTCCAATCTTGAAAGCCCATCTTGGAACAAGATGAAATAATCCAATTTCTATTTAGGAGTCAAAGACCATACAAAATACTAATACTTTTTTGTTCTTTCGCATAATACGAGAAAATATTTCTGCAATTTAAATTTTTAAATTTTTTAGCTAGTATAGAAATAAACCTATATTAAACACTTTCATTGATGAAGGAAGCAATATGATGATGAAGAAAGGTTTCTAAAAGCATTAAAAGAACCAGTTATAGAGAAAAAAAGTGAAGAATGCTAAAATAAAATGGCTAAATTAGATAGAAAATGAGTGAAAAATTTTATAGAACAATGAAATATTAAGATTATCTTTTCTAAAGAACAAAATCATGAGAGCCCTGCTCCTTGACTGTAAAATCACCCCACACACCATATCTCCAAGTCAGGTGAATGAGTCTAAAACAGGATCACACAAGAAATAATCCAGGGCCCAGAGAGATAGCACAGCGGCGTTTGCCTTGCAAGCAGCCGATCCAGGACCGAAGGTGGTTGGTTCGAATCCCGGTGTCCCATATGGTCCCCCGTGCCTGCCAGGAGCTATTTCTGAGCAGACAGCCAGGAGTAACCCCTGAGCATCGCCGAGTGTGGCCCAAAAACCAAAAAAAAAAAAAAAAAAGAAAGAATCCAAACCAGGCTGAGGGTGAAACACTCATAGTCTGGCCATCTTCTACCTAGTATGGAGCCCTCCTGCCTGCCAGAACTACCATTTTTGTTGAGCACAGAGACCACCCCTGAGTGGGGGCAGTAAGTTAAGTAAAACAATCTCTGTTTGGGGGTAAATCCAGGTTGTAAACAAACATACAAAGAAACCAAGGATGATCTTTGTTTTGGCTAAAATAAGGTGTAACCCAACGCTCTACCAAACTCCAAAAGAAAGTAAATTCTGGCAGCTGATGCTTCCTAGGTAGTCATGTCATGTCTAGTCTGTTTCCTCTGTGACATTCTCAGAATGAGTGGGGGCAGATTTTCCTTTCTTTATGAACTATGGTAGCCCAGTGCCACACCCACATCTATCCAACAGAAAGGGCCCAGCTCTTTGACTTAACTTTATCAAATTACCAAGTCACCAAATTGATTTCAGGTCTCTACAACTTAGACCATGTGGCTGTGTGACATCTCAAAATTTTATAGAAGTGTCAGTTCAGTGGTATCACAGGAAATCTGATGAGAACATTAAATAGTATTCTACAAAGCTTAGTAAGTAAGCCTAAATACAGAAGGCACCAACCACTGCCCAATAAATCCTTAGACAGACTTTAGTAACACCATAGTGAGATATAACAAGTATTCCAAATTGACCCTTGCTAATCTAAGTTTTAATAGTCAATTTGCCTTTATGTTCTAACAAACAATATGAAGTAAATTTGTTTGTGCCTGCAAGGAAGCAGACTATTCTAATGGGTAGGAAATTTGGGATATTGGTGAAGGGAAGGTCACTATGATGGTGGAATTGATTTGAACATTTAATGCCTGAAACAACTATATTATGAACAACTTGGTAAATGGTGAGGGTATAATAGAACTTTTTACAAAGAACATATTTATATATCTGTTACAAAAAAACCTACAAATGTACATGAAACTGCACAGAAGCTGGGTTGTAGTGAATAGTTAATGGCAAAGTCAAACACAAGTAAATTCACCTATAAAATTAAATTATCCTGGGTCTGGGAAGCAATGGTACAAGTAAAGCACTTGAAGCTCTCTTGCTTTCTGGATATTTTCAAGATCAAAAGAACTTTCCTTAACAATAAAAATCTTTTTGACACCACAAAAATATACTCACAAGAGTCACCTACAAAGCTTTCTAGAACACATCTTTTATGTCTTATATTTTCTTTCTTTTCTTTTTTTTTGGGGGGGGGGCGCATTTTAGTGCTCAGGGCTTACCTGGGTATCAGATTCAGTGCTAAGGGATCACATTTATAGGGCGCTGAAGACCAGATTGATGCTTGAACAAGAATCAGTCCAAAGCAATGCCCTGCCTATTGTACTATCTCTCCAGCTTATATACCTTACATTTTCTCAGCTATTGAACCACTCTTTGAATCATGTGCAGGTTATGACTTTGAAAAGAGAACAGAATGTCAAATAAATATAAGCAACGTTGGAAACTTTAGAGTTGGGTGGATATTGAAATGTAAAATACCAGTGTAAATAATAGTTCCTCTAAAAGCAGAAAAGATAGTGTAAAAATTTTAGAATCCAACAGTTGAGCTTGAAAACAAAGGGAAGATGGTAAACTGGGAATACAGAATAATTCTATGCAGAATATTTACAATGAATATAAACAGCTTAATACACCTAATTAAAAAGTAAATGCTATCAAATTGAGTGGAGGGAAAAAAGTCCTCCCACACAGGCTTCAAAAAGAAGAAAACTGGAAAGATGAAAAATTTAAGAAGGTATCAACAATAAATCTTAGGTAGGTTCTATCCCATATGTGGTCCTTGAGGCATTACCATAAGTAATCCCTAAGTCCAGAGCCAGCAGTAGGTCCTGAGCACAGTTGGGTGCATCCCTACACCCCAAAAATAAATTTTAGTAGTAAAAGGAAACTACTTTCTGTCTTTAGGTAGTACTTTCTCATTGGTCAAAAAATTAATTATGATGTCATGGAATTCTGAAAACTTATGACAATGTAAGTACAACATGTCAAAACTTGGGGGACAGAATAAAGTACTTACAGAGAAAGAACATAGTTTCAAACATAATTATTCTTAAAAAGGAAAGTTGACATAAGTCAGCTAAATATTCAAATCATGTACTTAGTTAAAGAATTACAGAGTTGGGCTGGAGTGATAGCACAGCATTTGCAAGGGCATTTGCCTTGCACACTACTGACCTGGGACCAACCTGGGGAGGGGCGGACCAGGGTTCCATCCCCCGCAACCCATGTAGTCCCCAGAGCCTGCCAGAAGCAATTTCTGAGTGCAGAGCTAGGAATAATCCCTGAGTGTCGCCCCCGGGTGTGACCTAAAAACAAAAACAAAAAAGAAAAACGAAAAGAAAAAAGTTTACAGAACAACAGAAGTAAAAACATAATACATAAATTATATAAAATTATGTAGCATTATTTATAGAGCCCAGGAAATAGAAGAAGAAAATATAGAAAAAAAATAAAAATATAAAAAATATAAAATAATATAAAATATAAAATAATAAAAACTGGCTTTTCAATAAATACTAAAGTGCACAAGCCCCTAGCATGACTGGTAAGAATGGGGCATAAATATAATCAATATGAGAAATGGAACATGGGCTCTCAATATAGCTAAAGAAAAGGTTTAAGAAAAATCACTGGGACAAGATGAACACACACTTTAGACAAAACAGAAACATTGCCCGAAAAATAAAAGCAAATTGTAGAAGAAATAGGTCTGAAAATGTATGCTATGCATATGACCCATCTATCTGCTTTATCTATCATCTCTGTAATATCTAGCCAAGTTCAGACGGTTGGAGGAGTCATGAAATACCTTCAGCATGCAGTCTTACTAAATGACTGATTTATGTCATAAGCCAGACAAAGAGAGAAAGAAGAAAAGACAATTTCAGACCCATCCCACTGGTGGGTACTTAAAAGCCTTTATAAAAGCACTAGTCGCTTATCACTTCTGGTCTGTATTGGTTGTGCTAAGACCAGAACTTGGATGGGCCAATATACTAAATTTAGTTACTACTCAGACCAGCCCAGGGTGGTGATGGAAGGAATGAACAGAGGGGTGCAAACCCCTTCGTACCCCTCTCCCACCCCACCGGTCTTCCTGGTTCCTGTATTCTGTACTTTGAGCCACTTTCTGCATGCACATACTAATGCAACCAACGCACGGTTTTGCAAGAATTTGTTTCCCCATGACCTGAACAAACTTGGCTTGTTATTATTATAGATGATAAATAAGCGCATAGATGGGTCATAAGCATACAGACATTTTCACTCCTGTTTCTTCTAGAATTTCCTGCTTTTATTTTTTTAGAAATGTTCCTGTTTTCTCTAAAACGTGTTTGGCTTTTCATTCTAGTGGTTTTTATTTAAACCCTTCCTTTATCTTTATGGAGGATCCCAATTCCATTTCTCATATTGATTATATTTATGTTACATTTATCAGTCATGCTAGGGGCATTTATGTTTCTAGAACAGTGTTTTTCAAACACTGGGTCATGAGATATTGTCTGGTGTGTCATGAAAAAAATCCCCAATTTATCCGTAACATGCGGCTTCGGCTCACAATAGACCAAATCATTATCATCATTTATTATTTCATAATAAGGTAATTATAAAATAATTTCTCTGTGTTTGATTCCTATTCCAGAGAATTACTTTATACATAGTCACTCTAGACACAGTTAAAGTTGTTTTTAACATTTTCTAATGGTGGTGTGCCTCATGATATTTTTTTTTCATGAAAAAAGTGTGCCTTTGCACAAAAAATTTGAAAAAACACTGTTCTAGAGATGCTTTTATTTTCTCTAAAACCTGTGTTCATCTCTTTCTTGAAATCCTTCAGCTACATTGAGGGACCATGCTCCATTTTTCATATAGCTCCTATTTATGTCACATTCCCACCAGGTGTGTTTGAGCACTTTTATGCACTTTAGTATTCATTGAAAAGCCAGTTTTTTTTTTTAATTCGAATATTTCCTTTACTTTCCTCTTCTCTATCTCCTGAGCTCTAGAAATGATGTCCTATCATATTTTTTATCATGTTTTAATAATTTGTATTGTAACCCAAGTGGATTACAAATCTTTCACAGTAATATTTTAGGTACATAGCGGCATTGAACTCAGGGCATTCCCACCACCAGTGTTGCCCTCCCTCCCTCCAACCCTATTCCCAGCATGCATCCCATATTCCCCTCCTTTGCCCCATTTTTATATCATTTATAGATCATGTTTCAACAGAGCAGCAGAGTAGCAGGTTTGTGGGGGGAACAAAAGCAAGCTCCCACTGGGTTCCCAAGGACCCCCACCATGCACCCCACCCTTGCACTCATCCTGTGGGGTGTAGACAGTATGAGTTGCAGGGCTAAACCCAGGATCTGGCACCAGGCAAGCCAGGCCGGGGCTGGGCTAGGCTGCAAAGCAAAGCTTCTCCCACGGACAGGACGCCACACCCCGGCCCACTTCCTCCTCCTTCTTTTCTTCCTCCCACTCTGCCTGCCTGCCTGCCTGCTCCTGCTGCTGCTTGCTGCTCCAGGAGGTAAAACAGCCTTTGCAGGACACCCAGGTCGCCCTGGCAGCAGGCGGCACCGCGAGTCTTGGAACCAACCAGCCCAACAGCGCCTGCTCTGCACCCCATTCTCCAACGCGCCTGGGCAGGCTGGGGTGCTCCAGCCAGTTCTGGGCCGGGCCTGCCCGGGCCCTGGGCCGCCATGGATGTGGAGGAGGCATTCCAGGCTGTAGGAGAGATGGGCATCTACCAAGGGTATCTGTGCTTCTTGCTGGCTGTCCTTCTGCAGGTGAGTCCCAAGCCCTTCTCCCTCCCCTGGCCTGGCCAGGCTCTGCAGAGACCCCCAAGAAAGGGTGTCTGAGTGTCTGGGTGGCCTGCCTGGCACCCATCCCCCGCACACCCTCCTGTATGCAGCCGAGTTCCCCCAGTGACTAGTGACTAATATCCAAGTTCCTCTGCCTGTCTGCCTGCCTGTCAGGCTGCATGGGTGTGTCTGCAGTCTCCCCCCATCCTTGTCCTCTCTGAGTTGGTGTTTGCATAGTCTCCTCCCAATCCACCCTTTTCTCCTCCCCAAGGAGGAAGGAATGAGTGTGTGTGTGTGTGTGTGTGTGTCTGTGTTTGCATCTGTGTGTGTGTGTGTATCTGTGCCTCTGTGTGTGTCTGTGTGTATCTGTGTGTGTGTCTGTATCTATGTCTCTTTGTGTTTGTGTCTGTGTGTGTCTGTCTGTCTGTGTTAGTGTCTGTGTATCTGTGACTGTCTGTGTCTGTGTGTTTGTGGGTGTCTGTATGTGTCTATGTCTTGTGTGTCTGTGTCTGTCTTTGTGTCTGTGTGTGTCTGGTCTGTGTAGGGAGGGGGACTTTAGGAATTGGTTACCAAAGGCAGCAGCCTTCCATTGTTGTCTATGACATTCTGCGACTATAAAGTGACCTCTACCTGTTGCTGTGGCACTGTGGAATCTAGAACACAGAGATTCTCAGTAATCCACAGAGGATGAGGTGGTGTTGACAGCAGCCAACTTAATTAAGTGCTGGCTGGCTGTTCTCCTTCTGTCCCTAGGTTAGAGAAAATTTCTATGGGCTTTTTTTTTTTTTTCCTTTTCTTCCTCCTTTCAGTTCCTTTGGAGCTAGTGTTCAAAGACTTTTCTCTGGTCAGGACTTTCATAAACCCAACAGTGCCACCTATAATGTGTGGTTATGAAATAGAGCCACTTCCTTGGTTGTACAGATTGCTCAAAACCGACACACACCCCAGCTCAAAGAGCTTCTATATGTGATTTCGTGTGTACTAAGCTATTACTACCCCTTCACTAGCCAAAAAAGGCTCGTTTAATTCTCTCCCTAATAGACAAGTGCTTCGTTAATGTTGTTGATAAGTTAGTCATTTTATTCATTCTCTTTTTTTTTAAACTTTATTTATTTTTTGATTGATTGGTTTGGGGGCCACACCCGGCGATGCTCAGGGGTTATGCCTGACCCTGCTTTCAGAAATTGCTTCTGGCAGGCTGGGATGCCGGGAATCGCAGCAGGTCTTTTCCTGGTTGGCCACATGCAAGGCAAATAAATGCCCCACCATTGTGCTATCTCTGCGGCCCCTTATTCATTCTCACTAAGTGCCAATGGGCTGAGCCTGGGCTCCAGTAGTGACAGTCTCATTCCTGTTCCTCTAGCTCTCTGGTGAGGTGGGACAGGTAGTTAGATAATTTCAATGATCACGAGATAATAGTTTTTCTAAGGCAAAGACTAATATCATAATATAATTACCAACTTTTCAGTTTTTTAAATATTGTATAAAAAGCTGGGAGAGGAGCCGGAGTGGTGACGCAGAGCTGTAAGGTGTCTGCCTTGCTGGTGCTAGCCTAGGACGGACTGCGGTTTGATCCCCCAGCATCCCATATGGTCCTCCAAGCCAGGAGTGATTTCTGAGTGCATAGCCAGGAGTAACCCCTGATTGTCACTGAGTGTGGCCCAACAAAACAAAAACAAAAAGCTGGGAGAGAGGGTATGGCATTTGCCTGGCATTCAGCTGACCCAGGACAGATTGTGGTTCAATCCCTGGCATCCCATCTGGTCCCCCAAAGCCAGGAGAAATTTCTGAGTGTATAGCCAGAAGTAACCCCTGAGTGTCACCGACTGTGGCCCAAAAACAAAACAAAAAGCTGGGAGAGAAAGCTCAAGTGGTGGAACACATATAGAGTTCACAAGCCAACACCAAATTACCCCCCAGCCAGCATTACAGGGTTTGAACTTTATGCCCCACCTACCCAGTCCCACTTTAGCTCCAATACCACCAAAGGTTTGGTTTCCATTTAAAGGAGAAAAAAATGGGGCTAGAGAGATCGGAAAGAGGGTAGGGCACTTGCCTTGCAAGGAATGTATCCTCTGCATTCCATGTGATTCCTTAAATTTGCCAGGAGTTGTCCCTGAACACAGAGCAGGAGTAAGCCCGAGCACTACCAGCTATGATCTCAGAACAAAGCAATAAAGAAAAGAAAAAAATATAACAATTAATAAATAAATGATATTATATACATGTATTAAATAAATAAATATATTAAGTAATAATATACAATAGCCCTTTAAGTTGGGGGAGATAGGGACTGACTTACTGAGTTATTTTCTCCATTAAAATGTTTGAAATTTTACATGATTTTTTATCATCAGCCAGAATAATCATGTAAATGTTGGACTGGTCTATGAAGCAAGTTCCTTCTCTAGCCAAGTTCTTAGTATGCAAATATGCATATCTTGTAGCTCCTTTTAAGTTTGTTATTTTAACTTTCCATACACTTTCCCTGGGAGCATGGGGGAAGTGTTCTTGCCAAATATGGAATTATTAATATATAATAAGATAAAGTTGTAACCCTGATGCTTCATGCTCACTTTTTCTTTGAGAAATATTTTCCCTGATTTTTTTTTCTCTTTCTGTTTCTTAACAACTAACTTTCAGAACCTTTCTTAACAACTTACTTCCAGAACCACACTCCCATTTGCAGTTCCATTTCCACAGCCTTATATTCCATTTTCTTGTCTAACGTGTCTAGTCTAATTCTCATTGATCTGGGATAAATTTGCTTTTAGGCCCTTTAAAAGGTCTTTTCTAAGTTGAGGACTAAGTTTTCTCACTTTTTTTGTTTATGGTTGACCCAGTTGGCTACCGTTTGGCAACAAAGCGTTCAGAAGTAATACCTAGATTCATCACTGAACCTCCCCTGCCATGGAAGATCAGGTCTTCAGTGCCAGTGGAGAGGCAAAGCCTCAGCCAGGATTGTTTGTGAGAACTCAACTATTCCATTGAGAACTTGATCCAGGGCCAAAGAGATAGCATGGAGGTGAGGCATTTGCCTTGCATGCAGAAGGACGGTGGTTTGAATTCTGGCATCCCATATGGTCCCCCGAGCCTGCCAGGAGTGATTTCTGAGCATAGAGCCAGGAGTAACCCCTGAGCGCTGCCAGGTGTGACCCAAAAACCAAAAAATAAATAAATAAATAAATAAATAAATAAATAAATAAATAAATAAATAGAACTTGATCCACATGGTCCAAGGTCTCCTCATCACTCATATCCTGGATATGAGTGGAAATCCCCCCCCAAACATCTTTCCCTCTTGTATTGTTGGGATTTCAAAGCATTGATGTGCAGTGGGGTAAACTGGGGAGTCCCCAGCACAATTATCTCCTGAGGCTGTCTTCTTTCTTGGGGATTGCTTCCTTCCACAAAGGAAAAAGTGAATTCTTCTGCTCTTCTGAAGCCTGACTAAAGTGGAAGTAGGTTGATGGTTTCCTTTTGGGGGGGGGGGGCGCAGAAGGGAAGATGCACCCTGCTGCTCAGGCTTTACTCTATATATCTGTGTTCAAGGAACATTCTTGACAGGGCTCATTGTCTACACTTTGTATTACCTCCCTGGACTTTATGTTTGTTTTAAAAATCATCATCTGTGGTTGCCTGAAAAGGGAATGACCACCCCCACTACCTCTCCCTACAAAGCAGACTTGTCAGGTTCCTGCACTTTTTGTTTGTTTGTTTGTTTGTTTGTTGGGTCACATGCAGTTGCTCAGAGGTTACTCCTGGCTCTGCTCTCAGAAATTCTCCTGGCAGGCTCAGGGGACCATATGGGATGCCAGGAATCGAATCTGGGTCTGTTCAGGTTGGGTTGCATGCAAGGCAAATGCCCTACTACTGTGCTAGCACATTGGCTCCTGTCTTGCTCAATTTAGATGGGTGACAGGACAGATAGACAAATGGATGAGCAGAGACTCTGCCTTAGGAGAACCATTTTACACATCTGTAATAATCAACTTCAACTGAGGAAAAAAATATTAGAACACAAAAATAGGCACACCAAAGCTCTTTCTTTCTTTCTTTCTTTCTTTCTTTCTTTCTTTCTTTCTTTCTTTCTTTCTTTCTTTCTTTCTTTCTTTCTTTCTTTCTTTCTTTCTTTCTTTCTTTCTTTCTTCCTTCCTTCCTTCCTTCCTTCCTTCCTTCCTTCCTTCCTTCCTTCCTTCCTTCCTTCCTTCCTTCCTTCCTTCCTTCCTTCCTTCCTTCCTTCCTTCCTTCCTTCCTTCCTTCCTTCCTTCCTTTCTTTCTTTCTTTCTTTCTTTCTTTCTTTCTTTCTTTCTGCATTTTCTTCTTCTGGGACCACTCTTTTTATTTTAGTTCTAACTCTTTGCTTCAGATACATCTCACTTCAAGTAAGAAAATAAGCAGCATTGCAAAAGCTCTGATGGCCTTTAGTGGAAATGTTTTCTTATATTATTATTGTCATCAGCATATACATATTCAAAAGTTACTTCAATGTCCATATAGCATAAGAGAATTATGTTTCACTCCTTGGAAATATGATCTTTGGATTCCCTATAGTTTCAATTATCAGATGAATGAAGAATAGATGAAAATTGTGTTCACTCTCTTTATGATAAAATGCAAACATCTATAATAAAATATGTGGTCTAAAATCCCTTTGGGAAAGAAAAATGCCTGACATAAAAATGGTTACCATGGGGCATGAGTGATAGTGCAGTGGTAGGGTGTTTATCTTGCTCGTAGCTGACCCAGGACAGACCTGGGTTTGATTTTTGGCATTCGATATGGTCCCCCAAGCCAGGATCAATTTCTGAACACAGAACCAGAAGTAACCCCTGAGCATCACCGGGTGTGGCTCAAAAATAAACAAACATACAAAAATGGTTATCATATGGGGGCCAGGGGCCAAGTGGTCTCAGATGCATTTGTGGAGAGAAAAAAAGGACAGAACTAAATATCCAAGCCAAAGTTAACAACAGTAGAAGCAAGAGACTAAACCTTAACAATCTAAAATGGGCCTGTTATACTGTCAGTTCTTGTGGGCAGATGGTCGCGGTATAGGATGCACTCTGGGTCCATTGGTGAAGGGAAGTTGACACTGATAATGGAAATGGACCTGATTCACTGAAATTCTTGTTTTGTTTTGTTTGGGCCACAACTGGTCACACTCAGGAGTTACTCCTGGTTCTGTGCTCAGAAATCGCTTCTGGCTCAGGAGACCATATGGGACGCCGGGGATCAAACCGCAGTCTGTCCTGGTTCAGCCATGTGCTAGGCAAATATCCTACCACTGCGCCATGGCTCCGGCCCCATGTATATCAGAAATTCTCTACTTAAATGGGCCTGTTATACTGCAGTCCAGGGTGCAAAGGGTGGTGGTACAGGATGCATTCTGGGATCATTGGTGGAGAGAGGTTGACACTGGCAGTGGGAATGGCCCTGACTCACTGTATATCTTAAATTCAACTAAGAAGGCCTTTGTAGATCATAATGGTTTCAATAAAATAAAATAAAATAAAAGTTATAATGAACAAGCAATAAGATTTACCGTTTTGGCCAGGCAGATAGAACAGAGGTTTGTGCTCTAATGACCAAACTTTGAATTACTATAATGTTTATTGTCTACTGACCCTTGATTATTCCAGGGAATAATCCTAAGGGCATAGTTATGAATAGCCTCTGGGGACCACTGGGTGTAGGCCCTCATGAAAAAAGTGGATTCTGGGGCCGAAGCTATAGCACAGCAGTAGGGCTTTTACCATGCACGTGGCTGTCCAGGACAAACCTGGGTTCGATTCCCAGTGTCCTATATGATCCCCCAAACTAGGAGCGATTTCTGAGCACAGAGCCAGAAGTTACCCCTAAGCATCACAGAGTGTGGCCCCAAAACAAAACAAAACAAAAAAGTGTATTCTATTTATAGTTTAAAAATTCTTATCCCTGGGCCTGGAGAGATAGCACAGCGGCGTTTGCCTTGCAAGCAGCCGATCCAGGACCAAAGGTGGTTGGTTCGAATCCCGGCGTCCCATATGGTTCCCCATGCCTGCCAGGAGCTATTTCTGAGCAGACAGCCAGGAGTAACCCCTGAGCACCGCCGGGTGTGGCCCAAAAACCAAATAAATAAATAAAATAAAATAAAATTCTTATCCCTCAAATATATATGAGGCCAGACACCTTAGTGTTATAATTGGAGGAGAGAGTGGGCCAGACCTAGTAATGCTTAGCTTATTCTAAGCTCTATGTTCAGGGATCATTCCTTGTGGTGCTTAGGGACCATAGAGAATGGTGGGGATTGAATTTGGGTCAGCTACATGCAAAGTGATCTTTGTGGCATTTCTGTATAAATGCTTATATTTATTATTTTATATATATCATATACATTATATTTATATTTACTATTTTTTACTTTTCCTTTTAAAAACTATTCATTTCCTTTAATAATTTAGAATTCTTTTTTTTTTTTTTTTTTTTTTTTTTTTTTTTTTTTTTTTTTTTTTTTTTTTTTTTGGTTTTTGGGCCACACCCGTTTGATGCTCAGGGGTTACTCCTGGCTATGTGCTCAGAAATCGCCCCTGGCTTGGGGGGACCATATGGGACGCCGGGGGATCGAACCGCGGTCCTTCCTTGGCTAGCGCTTGCAAGGCAGACACCTTACCTCCAGCGCCACCTACCCGGCCCCGATAATTTAGAATTCTTATTTTTATTAAAATTAATTAAAATTATTAATTACATAATTAAATTATCAATAGAAATTAATTAATTAAAATTATGACTTTCCTTTAATAATTTAAAAATTATTAATTTTTTTGCTATGGCCACACCTGGCTAGGCTCAGGGCTTTCTCGTGGCTCTGTTTTCAGGGGTCACTCCTGAAGGTATTGTGCAAAAGATTGAACAAGTGATTTCACTACTATTCTAGCTGCTCACCTCTTCCCCGTTTTCCTTTTTTCATTTTCTAACTGGGAATCAGAGTGGAGGATATCCGTGCTGTTTTGTGTCTTTGTATATATGTTCTTGTTTGCTTGCTGGGAGGAGGAAGATTGGAGAACAATTTTCTATTTATTGATCCCTTTAACCAGAGTATAAAGGGCCCTTATTTCTTTACTTCAAGTCAGAGGCTCTATTTCTTCCATTTCCCTCAGCATCATGAATCATGATTACAGCAAAATTTGTATCAAATTAAAACATCCAACAGGAACATGTAACCTGTAACAAACATTAGTTTCATTGTACTGTCTCAGTAAAGCTTACCTGGGCTGGTGTTCTGAGATGCATTGCTTTTAGGCAACCTGTTCATAATCCCAACTGTATTTTTCAGATATTTTTCTGTCATCTCCTCCGTACAATAGATCTCTTTTTCTGGTGAGTTGGCTGAGCAGATATTTTGCAGGAAAGGAAATTCTAGTAAGTCAATACCTGAGATGTTGTCTACTTTCTGTGGCCATCTGGGACAGGCATGTTCAAATAACTATGAAACAGCATTTCACACTTATCAGATGAACAAACAACAAACAATCTAGCAGTATTAGTGTGATGAAAATGAGAGGGAAGAACTGCCCCATATAGAGGACAACTTGGTATCATCTAGTAAGGTGAAAACCCAGTTTTTTTGTTTTGTTTTGTTTAGGTTTGGTTTTTGGTTCACACCCAGCAGCACTCAGGGGTTCCTCCTGGCTCTACACTCAGAAATCACTCCTGCAGGCTCGGGGAACCATATGGGATGCCGGGATTTGAACCACCGACCTTCTGCGTGCAAGGCAAACGCCTTAACTCCATGCTATTTCTCTGCTCCCAGAAAACCCAGTTTTGAACTCCTAGTTTATTATGCTAGGCAGTATCTCTTGAACATGCTTGCATAGGGAGCTATGTAGAGGATATTTATTGTAGCACTATTATAATAACAAAACTAATAATAACCTCAAAGATTCTCACAGAGGAGCTAGGATACTAAAATGTAGTAGGAATTTAATGTACCCTGACAGTTATAATAAGCAAATCCAATCTATGCACAGCTATTTAATCTTTAAAATACAAATTAAAAAAAATAAAAGATTTTTAAAAAATTAAAAAGTGACCTACAATTTATATAATGTGATATATACTTTGATTTCAAAATTGAAAAACATGCAATTTACATACTTTTTTGGGGGGAATGGCCTTGGGCCACACCCGGTGATGCTTATACTACTCCTGGCTATGAGCTCAGAAAAGTGGAATAGGGATGGAGGGAGGACAACATTGGTGGTGGGAATATCCCTGATTCAATGTCACTATGAACCTAAAAAATTACTGTGAAAGATTTGTAATCCACTTTGGTCAAAATAAAATTAAAAAATATTATATTACAAAACAAAACAAATCACACAAGCAACAAAAAAGAGATGTTTAGTTGGAGCAAATCTTAGCTCCCAGACATAGCTGTCAGCCATGTCAACACCTTTAGACAATGGCCTGAAGCTCCCATCTCCTGAGAGGTCTTTGAGAGTGGGGGAAACTTCAGGGAGCATTCCTCCACCAATTTACGTGATTGAGCCACCAGAGGTCAGATATCTTAGCTACTCTTGCCCCCAGTGCTCCCCCAGGAAAGCTTTCTTAGTCCATAGACAAGCACTGCCCCCTGGCGTAAAAGTGAGATAGTTGCAAAATTCTTAGCCCCTCCAATTTCCATTGACAGAGCAAAACATAGAAGATGAGGTTTAGTTGGCATTATATCATTATTATATATCATGGTATATGTTTTATATTTATGACCTGGAGATTTTCAGAAACCCAGTTGAGTGCCTCAGCACTAAGTCGGAGATTGCCTTAGGAGAAAGAGCCATCATATCTAAAGACAACAGAAAAACAGTTCAGGAGTCTCCACTGGGAGAGTCCTTGACCGAAAGTGTCAACAGATACTAACATATGCTTTTCTTGGCATATTGTAGTCCTCACCAAAGAGTATAAAGTCACTGTAAGGACAATAACAGAAAAATAATCACTAGGACGTCTTACTACCCTAAAGAAAAAAGACATGTTCACATTTGAGTGGATAGTTTTGCAGATTGTTTATCACACGGGTAGTGCATTAGGGGTGGGGCAGGGATTTATATTTGCTTTTGATTTTCTTTTGTTTTGCTTTTATTGACCCCACCTGGCAGTGATCAAAGGTTACTCTTGGCTCTACACCCAGGAATCGTTCTTGGTGGAGCTTGAGGGACCATATGGGATAGCAGAGATCGAGCCTAAGTTGGCTGCATGCAAGGCAATTGCTTTACCCACTGTATCCCCTCTTTGGCCTCTATTTCTATTGACTTTCGTCTTAATCTTGTGTCTGCCTAGAAATGTTCATGAATAAGTAGTTGTATATTTGTTTATATAATTGTGTATGTGATGTTATACTATAGCTCTTGCTTTAATATAGACTGTCCCTGATATATAGCCTGTCCCTAATATAGATTGTCAGTTCTCTGTGATTGCAACTAATGTGTAGTGTTTTGGTTTCTGACATTCCATTTTGGTTATTTTGAGTCCTGGCCTTTACTTCTTTCAGGTAATTGCTTTCGTCTCTGTCACTTTCCCCAATTCCTACTCTATTATTATTCTCCTCAGCCACTCTGTACCCACTTTATGAACTGGAGGTCTCTATTGCATCTATACTTACCCTCTGTATATTACTGTTTATTGAATATGATGCAAACTACCATCTTCTTTTTTTTTCAGTACTAATTTTCAGCCTCACCCATCATTATGTTTCTTCACTGTGTCCAAAAGGAAGACATATACTTCTCTCCTCTCATCAAGGATTGCTCCTTTATTTTCTTGTTTATTTTCTTAGTCCAAATGATTTTTATTTGCCCACCTTTCTGCATTCCTTTATGCCCCAAAGACTGACTTGCATGATAAGATTGAGGTATTATATAGGAATAGTATTCAAGAGTATTTGTTACTCATAAAGAGGCTAGTTATTTTTTCCTTTTTTTGATATTTAAAAAATTTTATGATATCTTTATCTAAGCACCATGATTACAAACATATTTGTAGTTGATTTCAGTCATAAAAAGAACACCCCCTTCGCCAGTGCAACCTTCCCACCACCAATGTCCCCCATTTCCCTCCCTCCATCCTGCCTGTTTTCAAAACAGACATTCTATTTCTCTCACTACCATTGTCATGATAGCCGTTTGTGTAATTATTTCTCTAACTGCACTCTTTGTGATAAGCTTCATATTGTGAACTAGTTCTTCCAGCCTTCATCTGTTTTGTCTCTGGGTATTATTACAATAATATCTTTTATTTTTTCTTAAATGCCATAGATGAGTGAGACTATTCTGTGTCTCTATCTCTCCCTCTGACTTATTTCACTCAGCAAAATAGTTTACAGGTCCATCCATGTGTAGGAAAATTTCATGACTTCATTTTTCCTGACGGTTGCATAGTATTCCATTGTGTATATGTACCATGGTTTCTTATTTTCTTTTCAATTTTTCTGTAAACTTGTTTAAAATGAAAATTTCAGGGCCAGCACATACAGTGGATAAGGCACTTGCCTTGCACTTAAATAACAAAGATTTGTTTTCAGCACTGCATCTGGTTCCTGAAGTACCACCAGAATTAAGCCTTGAATTCTGCTGAGTGTTGTCCCAAAACAAAAAAGAAACAGGAAGTCAATAACTTGGTAGAAATCTATCTGTTTAGAATCAGATGTTTCCATTGTATTTATTATTCATTTAAAAATGTTTTCTTGTTTGTCTTTTGGGCCAAACTTGTCTGTGTTCAGGGTTGGTTGTTTTGTTCTTGTTCTTTTTATTTCTGGCTCTGTGCTCAGGTATCACTCCTGGCTGAGCTCAGGGGACATATTTGGTGTTTGATTGAATGATTGAATCTGGGTTGGCCATGTGTAAGGCAAGCATCTGATCCCCCATACTTTCTCTCTGGTCCCTAAAACCATTTTTTTAAATTTTAAATCCTTTTGAATGAACTATAGAGACTATCAAACTCACATGCATTTTCTTCCAGATTTTATAAATACCTATATTTGACTGTATATTTTAAAGTTGTATCGGGTCAGCAAGAAAAGCAACAAACCGAAATCTTTGGATGGAGCTATATGTATGTGTAAGGTTTATCATTTACATGCCTATAGTTTTACCTGCTGTATTTATTATGCCTCTAGTACCTGTTTATCATACTTTTAAAATAATTTAAAAGCTTTCTCTCTCTCTCTCTCTCTCTCTCTCTCTCTCTTGCTTTTTGGGCCACACCCGGCGTTGCACAGGGGTCACTCCTGGCTGTCTGCTCAGAAATAGCTCCTGGCAGGCACGGGGGACCATATGGGACACCGGGATTTGAACCAACCGCCTTTGGTCCTAGATCGGCTGCTTGCAAGGCAAACGCCGCTGTGCTATCTCTCCGGGCCCTCTCTCTCTCTTTTTTTTAACCTTACTCCCAGCTCTGTGTTCCAGGGTGAGTCTTGGTGGTACTTAGGGGTGGTGCCAGGAATTGAACCTAGGTCTCCCACATGTGATCTTGCGATTTAAACTATCTCCCTAGTCCCACTGTTACTTTTCTATTTTTATTTCTACTTTTTGGAATGGAGGGTTTGGACTAAGCTCCTGGTCCTCAGGGGATACTCCAAGCTCTGTGCTCAGGAATGATACCCCTTCGAGACCACATGTGGTACCAGGATTCATCAAGGTTGGCTGCCTACACCTTACCTTCTGATCTATCTCTCTGTCCCACTGCTGGTGATTTTAATAGGTCCATCTGGAAGGTCTCAACTATACTGATAGAACATTTTATTTCTCTGTAGATTTAAGTTAAACATTTTAATCAATCTAAAATCATACAATTAAGTAAATAACAACATACAGAAGATAGGCATGTCTAAAATTCTGGAAAGGAACTCTTAGATGACTCATATGAGAAAAGCTGACACTCTAATACTTCCTCACAGACCCCCAAAATTTGGGGTTTTGGGGGGTGTTATTTGTTTTTTTTTTTCCTGTGATTGATTGGGCTCTTTCTTAGTCCTAAAATTTTCCTTTCCAAATATTTTGATAGGGATGTGCATAGGATCTGGGGATCATCCCAAGCAAAGCTCCATTGTCGTAAGTAGGGTAACCAACCAGCTGTGATGCTTGGAGGACCATCTGGTCTACTCTCAATTGGACTCAGGTAATTGTGGGGTCCTAGAGATTGAACCTAGGACTTCATACCTAAAACTTGTGCTCTACAAATGAGCCACATCCCTACTATGTGATATGAACACATATGGGTGGAAAGAGAAAGTTGGAAAGTGTAGGAAAGGATGACTGGGGCCCTTGATGTATGGAAGCAGCAAGGACTTCATGAGAGTTTGTAAGAAATGGTGAATCAGGGATTGGAGAGAGAGTATAGTGGGTAAGGTGCTTGCCTTATACATGTGTGATCTGGGTTTGGATCCTACCACCCTATATGGTTTCTTCGATTCCCACCAGGAGTGTTCTTGAGTTCAAAGTCAGAGTAAGCCCTGACCACTGCCAGGTGTGATCCCAAAGAAAAACAAAATGGCACCCCTAGGTCAATGGAGACCACATTATGCCTAATGTAGAAGAGGCACTGTTTCATACTATTCATAATCGGTTAGTTATACATTTTATTCTCAGATACCCACACAGCCCATTGGAACCCAGAATAGAATACTTAGTTATGAGTGATTTAAACAAAGATCTACACTACTAGCATCTGTCTTTCTGCAAGAGTACAGTGCAGAGGGGGTTAATTTGCTCAAAGTTTGTACAGAGCTGGAGTTCTGGCTGACTGATTCTGAATCTCCACATTTCTTTGTTTTTCATACTGTGAAAGAATGCGTCATATTTGGGAAATTTAAGAGGCCCAGACAGAAAGTTTGATTGAGGATAAGTTGGCAATTGAGTTTATGTTCCAGACCCAAAAGCTAACAAATTGATCTCATAACCATTTACTGATTTTTGACCAGAAGCATTTTAGGAGAGGAGGGAGACTTTCTATGGCTGAAATATGATTGGAAAGAAAATGAACCGGATTTCAGGGCATGATAGTGTTATGTTCTAAACACAAGAAGTAGGTGCGTAGCATAAGTGAGTCATCCAACAAATATTTTTTTGAAAACCCACTTTGGGCTGTAAACAAGGCTTCTGTATTTGTGTTGTGGTCTGGTTCCCGTGTTGCTTTCATACTGTGAGTTGATTCTGTGAGATAATTGAATGCTAAGTGCCTAGAAGAATCAAATCATCTTTGACATTCCCCCAAATTTTGCCTCTGGTAAAAGTCTCTGATTCCAAATGGGTTCCAAACCTCACCTGGCTTGGCCATTAGTGTTTTTGCATCCCCTTAAATGAGTCTCTGCAGTTGGTTTTTTTCCTTCTTCACAACATCAGACTTCACTTACTATGACTTCACAACACAAAATGGTGTAATGAGATAATTTATGAGAGGTCTTGGGTTTCCTGAGTCTTATAAGAGCTTATATAATGCTTTTTGCAGAGTTACTTTCCAAATCTCTACTTTTCAAAACTTTCAAAAATGCAACCCTATGGTGCATTTTTAGTTATTTTCTAGTTACAAATACATTGAAAGATTGGGAAGGGATGGAATCAAGCCTTCTGTGGATCTAGTTCTCCTTCCCTGGAGGTAGTGCAAGAGAATATAATGATGTGCTTGGGATGTTATTACTGATCTCTGAAGGGAAATGGATGGTGGTTTCTCACTATGGCCTGAGGACCCAGCTGCTGAGAGGTGCAATTCATTAGACAAAATTATGTGAGTATGTGGGTGAATGTGTTTGAGATGGATGTAGAGAAAAAAACAGAAGACAGAGGAAAGAGGGTGGATGTGGGCTGAGTCACAGCTTTAGGGAAGGTGAAAAGAGAAACTGAGGCAAATCACAAAGCTCTCCTTCTGGGTCAAGGTTAGTGCTGAACCATCTTTGACTTTTTTGGCATTATGTGTTTAATTCAGGTGGCTGTAGCATAGAGGACCATTTTGTAGGTGTGAAGCCTTGTCTTGTCCAGGATCTTCACAGACAGACCTCTCCCTCTTGTGGCATTTATTGCATAGTATTGGGGCCATCTGCCTGCTCAGTTTCCCTTTAGCCATGCCAAACCTGTGTGTCTGTATGTCAGAAAAGACTAGAAGGCTGGCACCACCTGGCAGAGTGAGGTTTCTGAGCCTTAGTGCTTAGAATGAGGTTCCTGATTGGACTTTGTGTATGTTGTGTGTGTGTGTGTGTGTGTGTGTGTGTGTGTGTGTGTGTGTGTGTGCATGAGAGAGAGAACAGAGAGGAAGTGAGAAAGAGAGGGAAAGAAAAAAAGAGAAAAGATGAGAAAGTGTTTAATAGCTACAATTCATACTGACAATACTGATTCGTTGTTGCATGAATCCCGGCTTCCCATATGGTCCCCCGTGCCTGCCAGGGGCAATTTCTGAGCGCAGAGCCAGGAGTAACCACTGAGTGATGTCAGGTGTGACCCAAAAACCAAAAACCAAAAATAAAATAAAATAAAATAAAAAAGAAAAGAAAAACAAAAAAGAAAACATAGAATGAATCTATTCCATTGTTCCATAGTGAGACCAAACACAACATCCTCTTTAAGAACCTGATGTCTTTCAATGCCTTTATAGAATAGTGTTCTTATTTTTACATTTTTAAAACATTTTTAATAAAGAACGCTGATTTACAAAATTGCTAATAGTTAAGTTTTAGACATCATGCTCTAGCTCCAATCCTATCAACAGTGTGTCAACTTCCCTTCACTAATGTCCCCATCATTTCTTACCACTCTCTTCCCCTCTGCCTGCCATCTTAACAGATACATTTTAAAGTTTGGTTGTTGTAACATGGATCTCATGTTTTCAGTGTTGTTCACTTCATGGTTCAGATATATAGTTAGAGCGCTCCTCACACATTTCTGATGTACCTAGGCCACTGGCCCCTCTTGCCCCATTCCTCTCCTTTCTTTTTATTTCCTCCCTCAATGTCTTTCCTTCTCTGTCCTTTCCCTTATTGTCTGGGGTCCGAGGGGATGATCTAGGCATTTCCCATTTATTGCATTGCATTCCTTCCTCCAGATCAGTGAGATCATTCTGTTTGTCTGTCTCCTGGCTTACTTCATCCAAGACAATATCTTCTATTTCCATCTAGGTTTGTGGTTGTAGAGCAGATTGTTTTTAAAAGCACGGTCCAATTGTCCTGAGAGATAATACAGGAGTTAAAATTCTGGCTTTGCATGAGGCTCACCTGGTTCAATACTTGGCAGCCCATATGTTCCATCACTAAGTGTCCTCTATCAGTGTGGTTAGGTGTGGCCCAAAACAAAACAAAACAAACAAAAAAGATGTAAAACCAGAGTCTATAATGTGGCCCTGAGTTCTTCCTCAATGTTTTGGTCCATGTGTGACGGTGGGTGACCTTTACATCAGTATCTGCGATGTAGATCAAAATCTCTTGGGAAAGATACAGGGGACTGACTTGACAGGAAGATTGCTGTTGTGTCACTTCCGTGTTTATGACGGCACTCATGAAAATATCAGAACCAGGAACTGATCTTTGGCTGGTGTGTTAGCTTCTGAATGGCCTTTTCAGCTGAGCTGGTTTTTTTTTTTTTTGTTTGCTCTTTCAGCTCTACGTGGCCACAGAGGCCATCCTCATCGCACTGGTGGGGGCCACCCCAGCCTATCAGTGGGACCTGGCTGAGATCCTGTTGAACCAGAGCCTCAGCAACCAGTCAACAGGGGAGGTGCCAACGCTGGGGGACTGGCTCCTGACAGCCAACTTCAGTGAGGTCCACAAGCATGTACACTTCAGCAGCAACTTCACCTCCATCGCCTCCGAGGTAACCCCCTTTCCAGAAGCAGCTCCTTTTCTCCTGCTTACAACAAATGTGCCTTCCCTTAATGCGCCTTAGATTTATGAAGTAGGGCCCAAACTTGAATAGAACTTGTTCTACACTTGGAACCTCTGGAAAAAAAAATGGACTGAACTTTTATGGCTTGGGCTAGAGAGATAGTAAAGGTAGATTAAAGTATTGCTTTCAGGTGGTGACTCTGGCTTGAACCCCAACTTCCCCATACACTCCCCAGAGTGCTACCAGCAGTGATCTCTGATCACAGAGCCAGGAGTAAGCTCTGAGCACTGCTGGATGTGGCCTACCTCCCCCCTTCTTCCCAACCCCACCCAAACTATTTGTGTCTTTAAAAAACATATATATAAACATATAGGGTTGGAGAGATAGCACAGAGAGATAGGGCATTTGCCTTGCATGTGGCCGGCCCAGGAGGGACCTGGTTCAATTCCCAGAATTCCATATGGCTGGAGTGGTGGCACAAGCAGTTGGGTGTTTGCATTGCATGTGCTAACCTAGGACAGACTTCAGTTCAATCTTCCAGCATCCCATATGGTCCCCCAAGTGAGGAGCAATTTCTGAGTGCAGAGCCAGGAGTGACCCTTGAGCACTGCTGGGTGTGGCCCCCAAAACCAACCAATCAATACATAAGTAAAATAAAGTTAAAAAATAAAAATAAAGCACATATATACACACACACAAGCAATCACATTAACACAGAGAAAAGTGACTGACCCATTTGCAGTATCTACCGTTTGGATTTTAAATCTAACATGTGACCACTGAGACTTTGTGAGACTATAGTGTAGGGCCCAAGCTTGTGAAGAAGTGCCTCTTCTCATAGATAAAATGTTGAAATCATCTGTCCTTGGTTGGCTTCCCATAAGCTGACGACATGTCTGCTGCCATTTTGGCAAACCCTTATTACTGTTGTTCAGTAACTATTGAGTGAAGACCACCAGGTCCCTCTGCAGCTCCTATCCCTGACTGCTATGTCAGGTATTGCCCCCCCAAAAAAAACCAACCAGCTGCTCCCCTGCAGCTTTCCTAGTCTGCACATCCACTATATGTGTGCCTATGTCTTATAGGTAATCCTTAGTACTTCACTCTCAGATGCTTGCATTGATTTAGGTCCCAGTTAGCCAGGGACCAGTTAGGAGAGAACCCACCCAGGGCCTGTTGACTATTGCTTGAGAGAGCAAAACAATGTTGATTGAGAAAAGAACTTAAGACAGACTGGAATCTATAAATTTCACAAAGGAAAACAAGGCGGAAGCGGGCAGGATATCTACCTCCGAGGTATCTTCAGTTACTGAAGATATAAATATCTTTTTATACTTATATTTTATTATATACAATATATTATCTTACTATGTATTATACATTTTATATCATATTATCTTAGTGTTATATATGTATATAACACATATGCACATATATGTACATGTAGCATGTATGTGTATTGTACATCATGTGTATATAATTCGCATATATATGTTGTGTATATTATTTATATATTAACATGTATTGTGTGTGTTATATTGTTGTATGTCATATTATACACTTATATACACACATACATGTATAGTATATGTGATGTGTATGTGTTATGTATGTTTTATGTGATACATACATGTGTATTATATATTGTGTGAATATTATATGTGTAAGTACAATATCAAGGAAAAAAAGCAAAATTATACAAATGATATTACCTCAAACTAAAAATGTTTTGTAGGGTGAAAGTAATTAGTGCAAAAATAGACATGAATAGGAGAAATATTGGCATATCATATACCTAGTAGAGGGCTAATATCCATGATACATAAAAAACAAAGCTTCATAATAATAGCACAACACAAATTCAACTCTATCAAAAAGTGGGGAGAAGAATTTCCTCTAAGAAGGTGTATATAAAGAAGGCAAATAGGATATGTAAAAGTGTCCCATCTTAATAAGAAAATGCAAGTCAAAATGACAAAATATTACCTCATACCAGTGAAAATGACCTATACCATAAAGACAAAAAAAACAAAACAGTATTGGTGGGGGAGACACTGGCTCGAATGTCATCTGTTACTATCTCTGCAGTAAATTATATATTTTCTAAGAATAATTGAAAAATAGAACTCCATGTGACCCATTGATTCTACTCAATGGCATTGATCCCAAACCCAGAACTTTTTTTTAAAATATAAATCTTTATTTAAGTACAATCATGTTTGTAGTTGGGTTTCAATGATAAGCATAATACCCCCTTTCGCCAGTGCAAAATTCCCATCAAACCCAGAACTTTAACGAGTAGAGATAAATGCACATCTTTGTTCACTGTAGTGCTATTTACAATTCTGAAAAATGTATGCGTGTGTGTGTGTGTGTGTGTGTGTGTGTGTGTACAAAAAATACTACTCAGCTATAAGGAAAGGTAAAATCTAGACCAGAGAGATAGTACAGTTGTGGTGATAGCGCAATAAAGTTGTACAACATAAGCATAAGCATCAATATGTTACCCCAAAATCTTTGTAATTGGAAATTACTTCCACATGACCAAAATGGAAAGATTAGTATCAAAAGTATTTATCAAGAAATTTTTGTGAAATCAGTCATTATTATCAGATACTTGGCCAATCCGGCATCATTTAATAGTTCCTCTCTAGACCAAATAGATTATAATGGCTGAAGAAATGACTATTTTAACCTCAGACTTTGTTTGTATTTGCCACTTGGCTTCTGCTTTCCCTGTAAGCAAGAGTCCTTTCTTTCTTGCCTCTCAATCTGTCTGTCTGCCTCTCTATTTATCTACTACTTATCATGTAAATAAGTTCATAGATTTATGTTCTTTTGAATTACTTATAACTTGTTATACTCTATTATTATTTAATGCTCACATTAAACTTCATTTTTCAGAGAGAAACTTTTTTGCCAGAGGGAAATTTACCAGAAGAAAACTGTCTTATGTCTTATTTTTTAATTAAAGTTTTTATTTTGAGACAATTAGAGATTAATATGCAGGTACAGGAAATAATACATAGAAATTTCGTGGATTTCTTTAGCCTTGTCTACCTCTGGTAGTATCTTAAAGACCATACTGTAATATCATAGCCACAGATTCTTTCCTCCACCACATGGCTTCCTCATATGTCTGTCATTACTGTACCTTTTCCCCTCCTCTTCCAATTTTTTCCCAAATCTCTGGAGACTATAGATCATCTATCATTTAATCTCACTGTCTCGTGAATGTTAATGTCTCAAGAAGTTGGACTCATTGTACAAGAACTTTATGACACTGACATGTTTCAACGAGCATGATTCTCTGATAGGTTATCTAGGTTTAGTTATATTATTTTACTAAGACTTGGAATTCGAGAGATAATTCCTTTATTTTGTTCTTTTCTAGTTTTAGAATAGCTACTTTGGTTTCTTAGCTTTCCACAAAACTTTGAGTGGGCTAGGGATGTGTTTTAATAGTAAACACATGTTTCCCATGTTGAAGCCTTGTGTTCCATGCCAGCACCACAAATTAAACAACAAAACTTGTAGAACTTTTGCTGTATTTACAAGACATATTTTAAAGACTTATATAAAAATAAGAATAAATGCCCATGTTCGAAGAGAGCTAGGATGTTTATTGTGTTGACATCTTCCAATATGTAAACACTACATATATAGAAGTTCTTTGATTCCAATGTTTTATAGACTTCAGCTTAGAAGTGCTGGGTTTATGTTTTGTTAGTTTGCACATAAATATTTCATTTTTGAATGATTATAAATGATAATGTGTTTTAAAATTTGATATCCACCTGTTCATTGCCAATATTTCAAAATAGAAGTGATTTTATATGCTAATCTTGTCACCTCTGGCCATACTGAAACCCTTATAGTTTTAGGGTTTGCTCTTTTTTTTTAAAAAAGGCTTTGGAAATTTCTGGATAACTGTCAAAAAGAGATAGTTTTCTTTTGCTTTGTTTTCTGGGCCACATTCAATGGTGCTCAGGAATCACTTAGTTTTGTTTTGTTTTGTTTTGTTTTTTGGATCACACCCGGCAGGGCTCAGGCATTACTCCTGCCTCTGTGCTCAGAAGTCACTCCTGGTATGCTCAGGGGACCATACGGGATGCTGGGAATTGAACCACTGACCATCCTGGGTTGGCCATGTGCAAAGCAAACGCCCCACTGCTGTGCTATCTCTCTAGTCTCAAAAATTACTTTTGATTCTATGCTCAGGGACCATAATCAGGGGACCATATATGATGCTGCAGATTGAACCCAAGTCATCTCCAAGCATGTTTGGCACCTTATCCATTATACTTTCTCTTCAGTCTTTCATTTTATTCTTATTTTTCCTTCTTCCTTTTCTTACCATTTTCTTCCTTCAGCTCTTATTATTTCTTCTTCTCACTTTGAGTATTTTTAATTTTTTCCTTCATAGATTCCAGAAGTATTAACTTAGTTTACTGATGAGAGCCTCCTTCTTTGCAGTCACAAGACTTTAACAGTGTTCTATATCTTTTGATATGTTGCATATTTATTTAGCAATATTATTTTTTACCTTTAAGATTTCCTTGACCCCTGATTATTAGAAGTATGATATTTGTTTTCATACTATTTGGAGATTATTCTATTTGCTTTCAAGATTTAATTTTTTTTCCAACTTGAAAATGCACTGTCTGGGCCTGGAGAGATAGCACAGCAGTGTTTGCCTTGCAATCAGCCGATTCAGGACCAAAGGTGGTTGGTTCGAAACCCGGTGTCCCATATGGTCCCCCTTGCCTGCCAGGAGCTATTTCTGAGCAGACAGCCAGGAGTAACCCCTGAGCAATGCCGGGGTGGCCCAAAAACCAAAAAAAAAATTACACTGTCTGTAATTTTATTTGCTGGGTTTTGACCCCATATGCTATCCTTCTGGAATAGGTTATTTTGACATTCACAACAGCTATGTATTCTATGGTTTTTGGATGGAGTATTTTATAAATATTTATCAGGTCCTGCTGATTAATGGTTTTCTTGAGTTCTTCTGTATTCTTGGTAATTTTCTGTCTAGTTCTATAGATTGTTGAGCAGAATGCTTATTCTTAATTGTGATTAAAATTTTGTTAATTTTACTTTTCATTATTTAATTTTTGCTTCATATCTATCATATATCTGTTGTTTGGAATATACATATTTAGACTATTATACATTTATGATGATATATCATTACAGATATTGTGTAATATAAATAATATAGATAATTAGATAGATATCACTACAAATATTGTGAGATATATATCTTTCTTTCCATGGTAATTTTCTTTGTTCTAATGTGTAAGTTAATCTGATATTTCTGTAGCCAATCCTGCTTTTATTAATGTTAGTGAAATATATTCTTCTTCTCTGATAACTTTGTGCTTGTCTAAATTATTATATATAATTTATTATAGGTACCATATACTTTCAAATTTTTAATCCAGACTGCAAAATTTTGTTTTTATATTTAGATAATTTGTACTTAAGTTTATTATATTAGGACTTACATCTATCATTTTATTTTTAGCTTTATTTGCAGGCTTCATTTTGTTTTGTTTTGTTTTGTTTGTTTTTTCCTGCCTTCATGTCCATACTTGAATGAAAGTATGGACTTTCAAAAGTCCAGTTTATCTTATTTCAGTGTTTTTTAGTTTATCTTTGTGTAGCATTTCTTTGTGTGTGTGTGTGTGTGTGTGTGTGGTTTTTTTTTGGGGGGTCACACCTGGCAGTGCTCAGGGGTTACTCCTGGCTCCATGCTCAGAAATTGTTCCTGGCAGGCACGGGGGACCATATGAGACGCCCGGATTCGAACCGATGACCTTCTGCATGAAAGGCAAACACTTTACCTCCATGCTATCTCTCCAGCCCCTTTGTGTAGCATTTCTAATGATTGTCTTGCCATTCCATTTTTTATATTATATATAACTATATGATCACCATACATGATACATCATATGATAACAGAATTCACCTATTTCTGGTCATCACTTTGAATATCACACAAAAGTTCAGCAAATCTTTAGATCTCTTTGCATGCCTCAATTGCTTATGCCATAATTGTCTTAACTATATTTCTTTTTTTTTGTTTGTTTTTTTGGTTTTTGGGCCACACCCGGCAATGTTCAGGGGTTACTCCTGACTGTCTGCTCAGAAATAGCTCCTGGCAGGCACAGGGACCATATGGGACACCGGGATTCGAACCAACCACCTTTGGTCCTGGATCGGCTGCTTGCAAGGCAAACGCCACTATGCTATCTCTCCGGGCCCTTAACTATATTTCTATGTGCTCTTATAACCTCATTTACATGTTACAATTTTTACTTCAGCCATCAACTATAGTTATGACAGCATGAGAAAAAAATATGTGTTATATTTACTCACTTATTTTATTGTAGCTTTCTTTCTCCTGTCTTCTGTTTGAGAATTCCTCCTTTTACTAAGTCTTTCTCTAACAACTCCCATTAAGCATTGTTTCAGGTAGTGCTGTTGACATCAATTAGCTTAGTTCTGATATTGTACTGATTTTTCCCTGCAACTGGCTTTTCTTGACGATAAAATTAATGATTAACAATACTTTTCTTTCTGCTTTATAAACAATCAAACAAAAATAAACAAAAAATCACTATGTTGCTGCTTTTTGGCTTCTACAGTTTCCAGTGGGGAAAAATACGGTATTATAACTTAACTGCTTACCTTCCTCCCTCCCTTCCTTCTTCCCTTATTTTGTTACTTCCTCCCTTTCCACTATTCCTCCCTCCATTCACCCTTCATTTTTTCTTTCTCGTTCCTTTCTTCCTCCTTCCCTTCCTTCTTCCCTTCCTTTTCCTTCCCCCTTTTCTTCCTCCCTCCCTCTATTCATTCATTCTTTCTTCCTCCCTTTCTCCTTTTCTCTCTCCTTTCCTTCCTTCCTTTTTTCCTTCCTCCCTTCTTCCCTCCCTCCCTCTCTCTTCCTTCCCTCCTTCCTTCCTTCCTCCCTCCTTCCCTACCTAACTCCCTTTCTACTTACTTCCTTCTTTCCCTCCCTTCCTTACTTCTTTCCCTCCCTTCCTTCCTTCTTTCCTTTCCCCTCCCTTCTTTCCTTCTTTCCTTTCCTCTTATCTTCTTTCCTTCTTCCTTCCTTCTCTTTTTGTTTCTCTCTGCGTTTTATTTGCCTTTCTGTATTTGTTTCAATATTTATATCTATATCTATATCTATACCTCCCATTTTCTTTTTTTCTGCTTTTCTCTTTGCCTCACAGACTTTCTCTGTCTTTCTTTTCTATCTACTCTGATAGGTTTAGTTCCCCATGTATCTTTGTGTGTTTTCCATTCTCCTTTCTGTCTTGCTCATTTGATCTCTTTTTTTTGGGGGGGGGTCACACCCAGCAGTGCTCAGGAGTTACTCCTAGCTCTATGCTCAGAAATCACTCCTGGCAGGCTCAGGAGACTATATGGGATGCCGGGATTCAAACCACCATCTTTCTTCATGCAAGGCAAATGCCCTACCACTATGCTATCTCTCCAGCCCATGACCTCTTTCTTATTTCTACTCTTTCCTCCCCCACTATAGGTACATGTCTATTTGCATGTTGGTCAGTTATCCGCTTTGAGTTATCCACTTTGAGGTGTAGCTCAAGGCACACATTCTGTGTGGTATCAATGTACTGTCATGCTATGGGGGAGTCTGGGGTCTTGGTTTGCAGTGAACTTTTCTCTGCAAATCCCATACATTAAGGATACTGCTTCGATCCTGACTTGGTTTGTGATGCTTTGCCTGAAGCCTATGAATGGAGGCATGCGGGAGGCATTCCTAGATGTACAAGAACATGGTCATCACTGGATTCTCAGCTGTACAGAGACTATTTCATACCTTACAAAGAGTTTATGGTAAGGAGATTTGCAGGCTGACAAGGTAGAAGAGGACATTGAAGTAGTAGCCTTGACATCTTCTTGATGCAGTTCTGCATGAGACGAGTTCTGTTGTTGGTTTAAGCCTACTAGCAGCTCTACTATCTACTGGAAGACTCACATGGAAAGAATTGAAACACACTGACCTCAGTCGCGTGCCTCAATAGGACATGGGCTTGAGATTCCGTGAACCAATATTCTTTCCATTCAACTACTGTTTTCCAGTACAGATATTTTGTTTGGTTTTGTTTTCGGTCGATGCCCAACAATGCTCAGGGGCTCTTCCTGACTCTATACTCAAGGAATACTCATGATGGTGAGCAGAAGATGCTAGAGATGCAACCTGGGCTGACCTCATGAAAGGCAAGCACCTTACCCACCATATTTCTTTCTGGCCTTTTCTGGTCCTAATTTTTAATACAATTTTTTTTTTAAAAAAGTTTGGTTTTAGCTCTTACAAAAGACTACTTTAAGTGTCACTAGAAGAATGGAGGTCTGGGACCATGCCCCTCTGCTATGGTTGGTGTTTTTGGCAGTCCAGAAGCACTTCCATGAAGAAGGGGATGGGAAAGTGAGTGGGGGTTAGGTTAGGGACACAGTGAGCATGGAGTGAACGGTTTAGCAGAGTGGCCATGGAGTGATAGTACATGATCAATGCACACTGAGCCCATAGCTAAGAAATGTGAATTTCTCACCCACCTCTGCTGCTCATTACTGACTTTCCATGGCCTCTGCTGAGTAAATTCTAATGGAGAAGCATGACTTGCTAAAACCTCTGAAATGTGACCTGCAAATTTAAATAAAATAATGTAGCAGACTCCAGAAAAGCTTGTGTCGCATTCAGTGGTACATACATGATACATGGAGTCCCGTCCCTGATTCCTGTGGTCTCTGTGACATGAGCCAGAAACAAAAAGGGAACAAGAAAACATTGCCTCTGAAGGAACTTTCCCCAGCTTCCTTTCTCTGAGATAACTTATAATATCTATAGCCATATTCCTGAAGACTGGCTAAATACTTGCACTTGCCAGGGAAGTAGAAGTGATTGAATCAGCATAGATAAATGAACAATTTCCCTGCTGTAACAAGCAGCAGCAAAGCAGAATTAAGTCAAATGAGCAGTACCCACAGGCAAGCCCCATACATGCCACCCTGTGAGCAGTAGCATCTCTGACTTCTATTCTTTCTGAACCCTCACTCTTCCTTAAAGCCATTTTAATTTGAGACAAAAGCAAGTGTTCAAAAATGCATGTCCTCATCTTCACTACTCATGTATAACCCACCTGTCATTATGCAGTCGACTCCTACCATTTACCCAGAGTCCAATCTGGGTGGCATTCCAAGCTCAAATATGTTTGGGACCAGGTGGCTGGGGTAGTCTACAAGTTTTTCTGTTGCTCTTTCAAAATGACAGAGTCAGCCAAGGAAACCACGGCAGAGGGAAGAATAACAAATATAGGGATCCTAGAAGCAGCCAGGACTGGGTGTCATGGCGGCACTGCAACCACTTATGACCCTGTGTCCTTCGGGAGTGGATGTCTCTGTAGCAGAGCTTTGTTATGTGTAAAGGAAGTCTCATACCCCATTGTAGAACGAGGGTCTGGAAGTTATGCCAACACATGAATTAATCCATACAGGTTAGGGAGATAAAACAGGTTCAAGAACTTCCAACACAGCTATCTGCCAGGAGGCAAAAGGGATAGCCTGGTTGTGGGACCAAAAACAGAAGTCTCTCTGACCCAAAGTCTATATCAGGAAGTGTAGGATAACCCCCAATGGGTGGAGAACAGGTAGGGGTAGGGAGCCAATCCAGAGGTTCCTCCTGCCCAGATAGGACAAGCACATGTAAAGAAGAAATATCCTAAAAAAAAAAAAAAAAAAAAGAAGAAATATCCTGAATAAGTTGAAAGCCAGTTACTTCGACTAGCTATGGAGCAGCCAGTCTGAGTTAAGCCCTCTACTGAATTTCTAAGTATCAGTTCACTTTTAAAAGTTACTCCTTTTTTAAACTAATTTTTTATTAATAATTTTTATTTTGACCAAAGTGGATTGCAAATCAGTCACAGTTGTATTTCAGGTACAAAGTGACATTGAATTAGGGGCCTTCCCACCACCAATGTCGTCCTCCCTCCACCCCTGTTCCCAGCATGCATCCTATATTGCCCCTCCTTTGCCCCCCAGGCTGCTAGTATAAGTGGTTCTTTCTGTGTCTAGCCTGTTGTAGATTAGGTATCAATTCTGTTGTAGTTGGCTTTGGATTTGGTGTTCAAGGAAAAGTTACTCCTTTAAATCTCTAACATATGAAGGTTAAAACTGATCATAGAATTGTAACTATACTTAATATTCTCTTTATGGTCCGTAAAGGCTGAATAATTATTGCAATTTTGCTATAAACTCAGAAAATTAATATGAGGATTTTTTTTTAGCAGTATGAAATCTTCTCATATAATGATCCTGAAATCAAGATAGATTTGGGGGATCAAGGAGTTCATATAAAGTATCTCATAACATGATAGAGTCTGAAAGTCAGGGAGAGAGCTCAAAGGGTACAAGGCCTGGGAAGCACTACCAAGATCAACCTCTGAGCACTGAGCTCGGAATGACCCATGATCACTGCATGTTATGTTTTCCCACACTTTCCAAAAGAATCCTATAGTTTAAGGAAGTTGTATCTAAAATGTACATTTGAAAATTTCTACAGTCTCTTACTATATTCATCTCATATTATGAAGAAGTTACTCATAGAGACTATGGGGAAGGGTGAATAAAAGGTTGACTATAGATACGACAAGCTTGTTATTAAAGCAAAATAAATCCTTTAATTTAGTAGTCTTGACTATTTAAAAATGAACTAATAGCCATTGGGGATAAGTTTATGTAGCAAATTGCTATCTGCCTGTATTCAAAGTATTCCCTGAGCTCTTCCTCATTCAGAAAGCTCCAAATATCACAGAGACACACAATTATCGTGCTTACTTAATGTTTGCAACTACAAAGAGTCAGGTTAAAATTGTGAATATCATTGTGGATATTGAAAAACTGAAATTGACTGATAATATCTTGAGATTAATATATTTTCCCCAAGTCCTACCTTGGGGTCAAAAGAAGGAGCCTTAAAACTATTTGAAAAATTCCCTGCAATCATAGCTTCAGGGACTAATTTTTTTAATGTCTTTCTTCCTTGTGCCTATATTACTGATTGTTATAGCCTGCACACTTCACCCATTAAGCAATAATGCAAAGTGACAACTACATTGAAATGAAGCAAGTTAGCTAATCACCGTGAACCTATTCCTGAAATACGTGATCCATATACTCCCTAATCATGCCAGGAGGTCCCTGATTACTTGATTTTCCCCCGAAGTGAGATTTTCCTGTACTAAGCTATAAATATCTAGAGTAAATTTAGGGCCATGATGGAGGATGGAGGATGGAGGATGAAGATCTGCTTATGGTTTCACAGTAGTAAGTAGCTTATTGGCTGAACAGAACACGTAGGGCATAATGCAGAGGTCCAGGGAAAGTTGCTGTTTCGCTTGGTCCTTCTATTTCTGTGATATTGATACTAAATGTGATTTTATCAAAGCAGGACTTAAGGCAATTAATAAACACAGATTTTATTATCTATCATGATTGACACACATGGAATCCTCTGAGGGATCTGCCTTAGTTTACCTTTGTCTTATCTTTTTCTTTAAAAGAACATTAATGCTCTAACAATATACTAGCCTGCCCCATATTTAGTCAATTATAAAGTCCTTTTGAAACATACATGTTTTTAGTTTTAGTTTTTTTTTTAATTTAATCATTGTATTTACAAAAATTTTCATACTAGGGTTTCAATCATAGAATGTACACCACCCTTCACTGGTGCAATTTTTCCATCACCAATATCCTCCCATTTTCCTCACCCACCCCAATTTCTGGCCTGTCTCTCAGACAAGCATTCTGCTGCTCTCCTTCCCTGTCAATGTCATGGTAGTAGTCATTGCAGATAGTGCCCTTGTTGCACTCACTGTTCTTTGTGGCAAGCTTCATGTAATAAGCTGGTCCTCCTAGAGTACAGTTCTATTGTCTCTGGATATTATTGCCCTCTGTCTATTTACCTGCAAGACCCTCCCATTCCTGAGTGGGGTCTTGAGAAGGTAATAAAAGGTTTGGCCTCAGGGGCAGAAAGGATTGAGATTTACATTTACCTGGATGGAGAGGTAGCAGGAGGTTAGAGGTGCCTGATAAAGGCTAGTCGCAGGGCAAGCTAAAAATAGCATGCGTATATGGTTATAATATAGAAGCCACACATGTTGGCTAGGGCATGAATAAAGCTGATATTTCCTGAAGCCTGCTGTGAGTGGATTGCCTTCTTGCTGCCACCTGAACTTGCAGACCCGCTGGTTAATGGGGGATGGAGCCAGATGGCCGGGGCTAAAGGAAAATGGCCTCCATCTCTATCTAGCCCATCCAAAGGACCTCTTTATTATTTAAAGCACCACTGTTCTATGTCTATCTCTTTCCCTCTGACTCATTTCACTCACTCAGCATAATAGTCTTCATGTCCATCAATATATAGGCAAATTTTATGACTTCATTTTTCCTAATAGCTGCATAGTATTCCACTGTGTAAATGTACCATAGTTTCTTTAGCCACTCATCTGTTTTGGATTACCTGGGTTGTTTCCAGATTATGGCTATTGTAAATAGTGCTGTGGTAAACATTATTTATGCAGAGGACATTTTTGTGTGTGTGGTTTTTGTTGTTGTTGTTGTTGTTCCTAGCATATATTTCTAGGAGTGATATTCCTGGATCATATGGGAGCTCAATGTCCAGCGTTTTAAGGAATATCCATATTGTTTTCCATAAAGAGTGGACTAATCAGCATTCCCACCAGCAGTGAATGAAAGTTCCTTTCTCCCCACATCCCTGCCAGTTCTGGTTGTTCTTGTTCTTAGTGATGTGTGCCAGTCTCTGTGACTTGAGATGATACCTCATTGTTGTTTTGATATACATCTCTCTGATTATTGGTAATGTGGAGTGATTTTTCATGTGCCTTTGGCATCTGCATTTTTTTGAGGAAATGTCTGTTCATTTCTTCTCCCCATTTTTTGATGAGGTTAGATTTATTTTTCTTGTTAAGTTCTCTCAGTACCTTGTATAGTTTCTATATTAGCCCCTTATCAGATGATTTTTTGGATGAATAGTTTCTCCCATTTCATGGATGGTCTTTGTATCCTTGTTACTGTTTTCTTTGAGATGCAGATGCTACTCAGCTTAATATAGTCCCATCTGTTTATCTCTTCTACTTGTTTAGAGAGTGCAGTTTCCTTTTTGCAAATGCCTTTAGTCTCAATGTCATGGAGTGTTTTGCCTACATTTTCTTCTATATACCTTATGGTTCATTTTGTTGTTCCTTTTCCAAATTTTTCCAAATGGTTTGCCATTAAATTATTTCTGTAGGATCTTTTTTTTCCTGATGAATGCTTGTAAATATACTTATTCTATCTTAATTCTGTTTTGCTTGTCCCACAAATTCTGATAATTGTCTTGTTTGATCTAAGGAATCTTTTTATTTCCTCTTTTTTTTTTGGGGGGGTAACCCGTTTGATGATCAGTGGTTACTCCTGGCTATGTGCTCAGTAATCACTCCTGACTTGGCGGGACCATATGAGATGCCAGGGGATCAACCTCGGTCCGTCGTAGGATAGTGCTTGCAAGGCAGATGCCTTACCTCTAGTGCCACCACTCTGGCCCCTTGATTTCCTCTTTGATTTCATCTCTGATTCAATTGTTCAGTAGTAAGTTGTTTCATTTAAGTTGTTAAAGTTTTTCTGTGTTTGTGATTCACCTTTAATGTTAAGTACATGATGATCTGAGAAGGTAGTTCTTACAATTTTTATTCTCTTGAGTTTATGGAAATATGTTTTATGACCCAGCATGTAGTTTATCTTGGAGAATGACCATGTACACTGGAGAAGAATGTGCATCCAATTTTCTGGGGATGGAGAGCCCTATGTGTATGTGTGTGTGTGTGTGTGTGTATATATATATATATATATATATCTATATATATCTATATATATCTATATATATATATATATATATATATATATATCTTCTAAGACATTCTCTTCTATTTCTTCCTTCAAAGCTAGTATATTATTGTCAGATTTTAGCCTGGTTGAGGTCAATAATCAACCTTTCAAGGCATGATAGGGTGGTGTTAAAGTCTCCTATTATTATTATTATGTTGTTGTTGTTGCTATTGATGTCTTTCTTCAGATCAGTCCGCAATTGTTTTAAATATTTTGCTGGTCCCTTATTGGATGCATATATGTTTATAAGTGTGATATCTTCCTGGTGCACTTATCCCTTGATTATCACGAATTGTCCATCTCTGTCCCTTATTGCCTTTTAAGTCTAAAGTCTGTGTCATCTGATATAAGAATGACCACTCCAGCACTTTTAAGGAAGTTATTTGTTTGAATGATTGTTCTCCAATCTTTGACTTTGAATCTGTGTTTGCCCTGACTATTCAAATATGTTTCTTGGAGGCAGAAAAATGTTGGATTTGACATTTTGATTTATTTTGCCATTCTATGTCTTTTAACTGGTGCATTTAATCCATTGACATTGATTGAGATGATTCTCATGGATTTAATGTTATCTTTTTGTAAGTTTGTTGTGTTTGTTAGGTCTGCCATGCCCTAAAGTAGACCTTTCAGATCGTCTTTTATGTTGGTTTTGAGTATGTAAAGTTCCTCAACTTCTATCTGTGAAGTTGTGGTCTTTCTTTCAAACCTGAATGTAAGTCTGGCTGGGTGAAGTATTCTCTCCGAAGTATTCATTTCATTGAGTTTTGTCACTACATCCCACCATATCCACCACATTTGTTTTTGACAAATCTGCTATAAACTCTAAGGATGCTTCTATGTACATAATTTACCTTTTTGATCTTGCTGCCTTCAGTATTACATACTTATTTGTGGGATTTTTCATTGTGATTAGGATGTACCTTGGGTTGTTTTTCTTTGGATCTCTTTTAGCTGGTAGACTTTGTGCATGTAATATTTGGTTGCATACACTCTAGCTCTGGGAGTTTTTCTGCAATGATGTCCTGACTGTTGATTTTTCATGGAGATTTTCTCCCTGAGCCTCTGGGACTCTAATGATTCTTATGTTGTTGTTGTTTTTTAGTTTATTGTAGTCCTCTGTTTATATCTATTCATATTTCTTTGAGGATTTTTCCCATTGTCTGATCATTTATTTTTAAGGCTCTTCCCAGTCTTTTCTGTTGTATGGAGTTGTTGTGTGTCTCATCTTTCAACTCACTGATTCTGTCTTCAGCAGCTGTTACTCTGTTGGTAAGGCTTTCCAGTGAGGTTTTCATTTAAGGTACCAAGATTTTTAGCCCTGATATTTTAGTTTGGTGTTTTCTTATTTCTACTTTTATGTACTCTTGATTCTAATTTTATTTGGTTTGTTCCATGAATTCTTTGTGTTTCTTTAACATCCTCCAAATTTCCCCTCTAAAGTTTTTCTCAGAGAGGCTCTGTAGGTGGTTGGTACTTGTTGGGTCTTTATATTCATCATCTACATTCTCTAAGCATGATGGTGTTTTGAGATGATTTCACATAGTGTCCTTTGCAGTGTGGTTTTTTCCTACGTGTTATTCTGGCGTACATTGTGTCTCTGGACAGGATCTGTCCAGAGCTCCTTTTTTTTTTATTAAAAAACAAAACTGTTATAGACACTGATTTAAAATACTGTCAATGATAGGATTTCATGCATATAGCATCCAAACTCCACATTCTCCACAAGTGTTCATTTTATTGCATCATAATTTCAGTCTCCCCAACCATCTTATTCTCATCATCTCCCCCATTAACTCCCACCTGCCACGATAACCTCAGTTTTATAGATCAGATTTCAAGCTCCGTTGTCTTTAACTATGTTATTCACTTACTGTGTTTCCTTACAGCCCACATATTAGAGAGAATATTTTGTATCTGTTCCTCTCCCTTAAACTAATTTCACTCAGCCTGAGACTTTCCCAAGGCATGAAACATTAAATTGCATGTTTTCGTCTTTACTTGGAGTAGTATGCTTACAGATGGGTACATATCAGGAATAGCCCCCATATATCATTGGAAATGGCCCCAAACAAAATGAAAATGAAGTCAAAAGCCCAAACCCCAAATACCTAGAATATGTGTGAACACCACAACTCAATGGTCTTTACTCTTTGCAAGTGCTGAAGCCAGCTGTACTATCGCCATTACCAAGTTCTTGTGTGAACTTCCATCGTTGCAACAACAGTAGTAACAAAAGGGAAAAGAAGGGAGTGAAAATGACTGAAACCCAACCACAATCCTGTTTGTTCATCAAGGTGTTTAAGTAAAGATATTAATTAAAACAAAAGAAAAGAATACTCAATGATTCCTAGATAGCTACTGAAATCATGGTCCCCACGGTCTGCGAATGGTGCTGGAGTTTAGCATTAGATTATGGCATATGAACGTCCCCCATAAGATCTCTAGTTCATTTTCATGAATAATTCAGCAGATAAAATAGTTCTAGAAGATACTGTCTGGGAACCACTTATGATACAGGATGCACTTTAAAGGCATCGCAGAGGAGAAAACATTTTCCACCAGGCATGTTTTCAGAAGCCAAAAGAGTCATACTCTCTAGGGAAACAGGCAGGTTATAGGGGCAGATAAACAGCTGAAGATATGAGCTTAAGGATGAGTAAGGGCTCACTGCAGAAATAGGGTGTTGGTTGGGGGGTGGGGTGGGCAAGAAGACATAGCTTAGTTAAGTGGAAAGGACTCCCTGTGAAGTGTAAGACTTCACAGCCTAAGTGGAATGAGCCATCTTTGCTTGTCTTTGTGGATTATGCTCAGCCCCACCAGCAGTAGGTGGTCCAGAATTCCTCTTGTGTCGGTAATTGGGAATCATTCATTCTCTGTGCGTAAAACAAGACTACAAGGACAGACTCTTGTCACCTGATCATTTAAAAGCTTGGTGGGGAAGTGCTTTTTACACAGCTGCATTGAGCCATCATTGGAGTGGTTGTGGGTAGAACCCATTTTTCAACTCTCATTCTGTGAAATGCCATCTGACAGGAGGAGGGGGGTGGAAGGAGAAAGAATGGGCAGTTCAGGTCTCAGGGGAACCCTGAAACAAAGACAGATCTGTGACATTGACAGAGGTGTTAAGAATCTGTTTAGAGCAGAGACCGGATATATGTCTAAATTTCTGGGTTCTCTCTGGCTCTTTAGTCTCTATAAGACTTTACTGATCAACTGAAGAAATATCTTTTAAAACCTGTTTTTAAAGAAATAAAGATAATGGTGCAGAGCTTTTCTATGGAGGAAGGAAAGCAAAGGAGAATAGAGGCAGGCTTTTGTGCTACATTATTTCATAGGATATGATGATGAGTAAATGATCAAAGTGCCACTGAAAAATAAAAACTTGAATAGGGATATAGCTCAGTGGTAGAGTGTAGGCTCTAGGTATTGAGTTTTATTCTTGGCAATAACAACAACAACACATTGTTCTTTATATATATATATATATATACATATATATATATATACATACATATAAAAGAAATGGACACTATTAAGAAGAAATATCTATTATATTAAATATATTGAATGTACCCAATGAATAAACAAAAATCAAAAACATTGTGGCATTGTTATAAAAATAGACAGACTAATGTAATGAAGTGGGAAGCCTGGAAATATTTTTTCATACATTATATAGTGTTATTTTTATTTTATTGAAACCTTGTGATTTACAAAGTTCTCGTAGTTGGGTTTTAGACATACAATAAATCAGGACCGATCCCACTACCAGTGTTGACCTCCCACCACCAATGTTCTTCAGGTACATCCAAAACCATCCTCCCTTGCCCCCTAGCTGCCAGTATAATAAGCCCATTTTAAGTTTAGATTGTTAAAGTTTGGGTCTCTTGATTCTATTATTGTTGCTTTTGGCTTGGACTGTCCCTTTTTAACACTACTAATGCATCTGAGACCATTTGGTCCCTAGCCCTGATCCTTTCATATTTGTGTTTCTCCTCTTCTACTCAGTATTTTTCCTTCGCCTCTCTATACTCTAGAGCCAATGGTGTTTGATACAACTTCCATTTAGACCATTGTATTTCTGCATACAGTTATTCTAAATACCACATATAAGTGATATTATTCTGTATTTATCCTTTGCTGGTTTACTTAATATTTTTACATAATATTTTCCAGTTTCATCCATATTGCTTGTAAATTACATGATTGCATCATTCCTTACAGTTATGTAGTATTCCATTGTATATATGTACCATATATTCATGATCCACTCAATTGTTGTTGGACATCTAAGTTGATTTCAAGTCTTAGCTATTGTACTGAGTGTTGCAATGAATATCAATGTGCATATATCCTTTAGGATAAATTTTTTTTATGTCCTGAGGCTAGATACTTCAAAGAGGGATTGCTGGGTCCTATGGCAGCTCAATTTTAAGTTTACTGAGAACCCTCCATGAAAAAAATGCACATCATAACTTATTATTAGAGAAATCCAAATCAGGACAACAATGAGATATCATCTTACACCAGTGAGGATGGTACATATCAAATATACTGGGAACAATCTCTGCTAGGGAGGTGTGGTGAGAAAGAAACTCATCTACTTCTGGTGGGAATGCTGCCTGGTCCAACTCTGATAGTGTTAATTTTGGACAAAAAAGCCAAGAACATAAAATAGAGAATGTTCTTTTTCTAATGTTTAAAAAAAACCTGGATACTCGCATGCAAAGGAATGAAATGAAATTTGATCACTCTCATACCATGTACAACATTGAACTCAAAACAGATTAAAGAGTTGGATGCTAGAACCAAATAAAATACCTAGAAGAAAGCACAAACACGGCACTCTCTTTGTATGGACTTCAGTGATATCTTCAGGGATTTCAAGAATCTATCTGTAAGGGAAAACAAAAAGCAAAAATTAGCGAATGGGATCCCAACTAAGAAGCTTCTGCATAGTGAAAGAAATTATCCTTTCTAAGAAAGAATCCCCAAAAGGCAATCTACTGAATGAGCATAGATATTAAAAATCATATATACAAGAAGAAGCTGATCTCAAAGATAACAAAAATTATCACAAAACTTAGCAACAATGCAAGTCAAAAAATGGGAGAAAGTTGAAGAGACCTTTCTCCAGAGAAGACAGATGACGAAATACTGTTATCACATTATTAAAGAGACGCAGACCAAAATGACAGAGTTGCCTCAGGACCTGTGAGAATGGCCTATATCCAAAGAAAGATTAAACAAGTGCTGATGAGGGTACAGAATAAAAGAAACCTCATACATTGTTGGTAGGAATATAAATTGATTCCACCATTTTGAACTCACTCACGTGAGCTCTGCAGCCACACATTTCTTATAGCAAAGGAGCCCCACCACAACATGTTTTAAGAAAACAAACACTAAACATTACAGAGGTTGCAATGAGAAATCAGTCTTTAACTCCGCCATACCATGGTAGTTCTGAAGATTCAACCGGTATCAACCACCTATATAGCCTCTCTGGTCAGTACATAGAGAGCAAATGTTAAGGCTGTTCGAAGAACTCAAAGAAACCATAATATTCAAGAGTATATTAGAATAGAAATGAGAAAACTTCAAACAGAAATATTAGGACCAAAAAACTTGGTAGGAGAATTGAAAAACTCACTGGAAATCCTCCCCAGCAGAATAAAAGCTGTGGAGGACAGAATCAGTGTGCTGGAAGATGAGTTGCATAACATCTCTATTTAACAGAAGAAATGGGAAAAGAGTCATAAAATAAATGAACAGAAAATGGGAAATATACTCAAGATAAGTGAACAGGCAACAATAGACCCCTGGGAAACATTTAACAGGAACAACCTAAGAATCAGTGAGGTCCCCAGAGGGCCAAGAAGAAAACCCCTATGAAGAAGCAACAGCCAAAGACATCATTGCTGAGAAATTTCCAGAGCTGAAAAATGCTTGCAATCACATTTTGGTTGCCCAAACAATACCAGCTAAAGGAGACGCAAATGAAAGTACTCCAAGGCACATTCTAATCACAAAGATGAAACTATAGATATAGAATACTGAAAGCAGCAAGATTGAACATACAGAAAAAATACTTAGGATTTACAGTGGAGTTATTACAAGCAACACTCCAGACCCAAATGCAGTGCATGGTGGGATATAGTGAAAAAAAAAATAAATAAACTCAATGAAATGAATGCCTCACCAGGAATACTTCCCCCAGCTAGACTTTCATTCAGATTTTTTAAAAAAACGATACACAAATTTGTGGATAAAAACACCGTGGGTACTTTACAGATTCAAAATTAACCTTATAAGAATTACTGAAGGGTCTAATTTAGGTAAGACAAACCCAAACCACAGCAAACTTTTACAAAAAGATGGCACAAAATCCTATGACAATTACTTCTCTCAACGTCAATGGACTAAATGCATCAGTTAAAAGACATAGAGAGGCAAAGTGGATCAGAAAATTGAATCCAGCATTTTGTTTCCTTCAAGAAACACATCTGGATAGTCAAGACATAGAGTCAGAATCAAAGGTTGGAAGGCAATTCTTCAAGTAAATTAATTCCACCCCTACTGAGAACCATAGGAGATTTCTTCAAAAATTAAAATGAGATCTACCATATTACCTACCAATTCCATCGCTAGGTATCGATCCAGGGGACATAAAAGTACTAATTTGATCAAATATATGCACACCTACATTTGTTGTTACAGTGATAGTTAATCAAAATTTAGAAACAACCATAGTACCCAATGACAGATGAATAAAGGAGATATACACCCATGTGCATGCACACACATGTGAGTATTATTCAGAGATTAAGAAAACATGAAATCTTGCCTTTTGCTAAATATGGGTGGAACTGGTGGGTGTATGTTAGGGAAGATAAAAGAAAGGCAGATACTGGCTCAATGCACTTGTATGTATATATGTATATGAAGAAATAAAACAAGGGAACAAAGTCAAATAGGGCAAACCTTTAGATTTTGGTAATGATAAAATACTAAAGGTACCAAGGTGAGAGAGGAGGCTGAGGGTGCAGGGGTGTCTAATGCCCTATGATGAAAATGCTGGAAGTTTGGTGGGAAAATAGGTACTATTAGTATTGTAATCCTAAACACATACATCATTTTATAGTCAAGAAAGCACTTAACCTCAAAAAAAATTAGGTCCAGTGAAAAGTTTTACCTCTGAACCAACTATAACAAATCAAAGTTTGAAATCATGCTATTTATTGCTACATGGATTGGACTTGAGAGGATCAGGCTGAGTGAAATCAGCCAGAAGGAGAGGGACAGACATAGAATGTTCTTTCACATATGTGGGACATAAGGATGTGTAGTAGGAAATAATAAATAGCCCACAACAACAAACCAGAATTGATCTTCAAAATTGAACCTTTTCTAGAGGGAGATGTTGAGAAAGAGGTCACTATTTTTGGACAGATGTTTGTCAAAATATTATTTGAAATAATATATTTATTATTGTTAGAAAATAATTATTTGAGAGAAAAATATTATTTGAAAGTTGGTGAATTCCTAGACTGGAGAAATAGTATATTGGTTAGGGTTCTTGCTCTGCATACAGCTGGCCTGAGTTTGATTCCCAGCATCTCATTGTTTTCACTGAATACCAACACACAATCTCTGAATGCAGAGCCAGGCATAATCCTTGAGCATTGCTGGTGTGGTCCAAAATAAAACAGGGATCAAAGAGATAGCATGAAGGTAGAGCGTTTGTCTTGCATGCAGAAGGATGGTGGTTCGAATCCCGGCATCCCATATGGTCTCTTGAGCCTGCCAGGAGCCATCTCTGAGTGTAGAGCCAGGAGGAACCTCTGAGCACTGCTGGGTGTGACCCAAAAACAAACAAACAAACAAAAAAAACCCCATCCAAAATAAAACAAAAGAAAAATTGGTTTTGATTATTAATTATTAATTAAATGATTTTAGGATTCTATTACCTTTCTACTTGGCATAATTTTGATATTTTTATACTACTTAGTTGATCATTTTTTCAGGATTATATAATCATGCAGTCTACTTTAAAGCAATATATTTTACATTAGACTTATTCCCATCAGAAAAAAAATAGTGGATTGACTGACCTTTCAAATCAAAGTTTGAAGCTAGACACCTTTTGTTACTCACTTGAAACCAGAATGTAGTCTGTCCTTGATCTTTGAAGGTGGCTTCCAACATCTCTATGAAACACAAAACAAATAATTGTTCATGGTGAGTCAGCTAGATGTCTTTTTAGTTTGAATCATTCTCTTCTATGACTAGCCTGAAGGGAGATGTTGGCCACTGACATTAATTTGTATCTGTCTTCTCAGCCCTTGTCCATTTTTCTTCTGCAGCCAGAATAGCTTTTCTTAATAGGCACCAAAACCATCTATCTGCCTTTGCAGGAGGTGCCATAATATTCTCAGCCACTAAACAGTTAAGTATTCAAATATTAAAGGAAAAAAAAACTCATGGGTGCTTCCTTAATATCCAGCCTGTGGTACTGTTTTGACTTCTTGGGGGTATCAAATTCTACTTGCCTGCTTTATTTTTTTTAAATCTTCTTCAGAGCTATGCAGTGCTGAGTAGCATCTGTATTCATGCTGTTATTTGCCCTATTTATGCTTTGTCATCTTTTATGTTTGAAGCACCGACTGTCAGTGCCTGTCCCCATTTGTACCTGATTATCTTTAAGGTCTTTCTTCATGTGAATGAGTGAATGCAACAGTGTTTTCAATGCCAGCCCCTAAACTCCTTCTTTTTGAAAGTACAGTATAATAAATACATAACTTAGGAAGGTAGCTCAAGAGGGTTATGATAAATAAGTCAAAATCACAGACTTTGAGTTTAAAATAAATACAAATTTAATCTAGTCCATCTAAAAGATGAAAATATTTTGTCTTTGAAAATTCTAAAGGCTCTGGCAAAAGTATTTTTACTCTTTGGAATAATAAATCAATACAGTAGGCTACAAAATTAAAACTCAAAACTCTGTGACACTTATGTATGCAAATAATGAACTAAAATCAAAATTCAAAAGACAATACCTTTTAACATAGTGTTCAAGAACATTAAGTATTTTTGGATCTTTATAAAGGAGGTGAAAGCCTTTTACAGCAAATACTGTAACTCACTACCAAAAGAAATAGAAGACACCAGAAAATGGAAAGATACTTATTGTTTATGACTTGGAAGATTCAGCATTATCAAAATGACCTTCCTACCCAAAGCATTTTACAGTTTCAGTGAAATGTCCATTAAAATTTCAGTGACATTCTTCAAAAACTTAAAAAACTACTCATGTTTATATTAAATAATAAAATACCCAAAATTGTCAAAGCAATTCAAAGAAAAATAAAAATAAGGAGTATTACATTTTCTAATTTTGAATTGTACTACAAAGCTATATTAATCAAAACTACATGGAACTAAAATATAGACTTGCAGACTAATGGAACAGAAATGAGAATCTTGAATTAAACCCTCAGACTTAGCGAGTTAATTTATAATAAAGGATCTAGGAACATTAAGTGTAACAAAGAAAGTCCCTTCAACAACTGTTGTTAGGAAAATGGAATAACCATATGTTAAAAAAACGTAATTAGACCTGTGTTTCCAATCCAATAAGATTGAATAATTTTATACAATAAAGAATCCAATAAGATTGAATAAAAAAACTCTCTAGGAAATGGACTGTAGAGGCTCTTTTATTGGGTTCACCACAAAGAGGCAAAGAAAAAAACAATACATCAAATTTGAAGATCTGAACCGGAGTGATGGTGTAGTGTTAGGGCATTTGTCTTGCACATGGCTGACCCAGGACAGACCGTGGTTCAATCCCCTGGAATCTCATATGGTCCCCCGAGCCAGGAGTGATTTCTGAGTGCATATCCAGGAGTAAACCTTGAGCATCACTAGGTGTGGCCCAAAAATTAAAAAACTTTTTTAAAGATATTTTGCACAGCAAAAGAATCTCAAGCTAAAATAAAAAGATACTTTTCTGAATGAAAGAAAATATTTGCACACAGAATATGAGATACATGGATAATATCCAAGATTTATAAAGCATTCACCAATCTCAGCAACAAAAATTGAACAACCCCATCCAAAAGTGGGGAAAGAAGATGAATATATACTTCCCCAAAGAATACAAATGGAAGACTGTAGGCATATTCTTTGCCACTTATGATTAGGAGATTCAAGTCAAAACAACTCTCATGTCAGTGAAAATAATTAATATCAAAAGTATGGAAACAGCCAGTGTTGGTGGTGGGGTTGTGGTTAAAAAAAAAAAAAGATGCCCTCATTCCCTATTGATGGAAATGTCATCTCATTAACATCTCTGAAAAGAATTGAAAAGCAATATGGAGATTTTTAAAAAGAAGAATAGAACTCCCATGCAATGCAATAATAGTTTTTCTTCACATGTACCACCAAAACACAAAAATATTCAGAAATTTATATGCACACCTATGTTCTTTGCAGTGCTTAGCACAATACTTAGGATATAGAAACACTTAAATTTCCAACTATGTATTGATGGATCGAGAAGTTGTGGTATATCTACTGAATAGAATATCAGGCAGCTATTTAAAAAACACAAAACAAGGCAATTTATTGCTACATGGATGGAACTAGAGGGTATCACGCTGAGTGAAGTGAGTCAGAGGAAAGGGATAGATATAGAATGATTTATTTTATGTGTGGGATTTAAAGATAAAGTTAGAGAGTAAGGGAGCAGCAAGTGACCAAAAGCAACAGCACTGCAGAGCTTTTACTTAATTGAAGGAAGCCTTTTTGACCTTGGGTGAAGGGAAGTGAGTACTTGAATAATGTATGTGTGATATTTCAATAAAATGTGCATGAAGCCATCATTAACTATTATAAATCACAGTAACAATAAATATTGTGTTTTGTTGGCACAACTGGTTAGACACTTGCAAAAAAGCGAACTCGGACCCCTAGCTAACACCATGTATGAAGGTAAAATCCAAATGGATTAAAGACCTTAATATCAGACCTGAAACCATAAGGTATATAGAACAACACGTAGGTAAAACACTCCAGGACATTGAGACTAAAGGTATCTTCAAGGAGGAAACTGCATTCTCCAAACAAGTGGAAGCAGAGATTAACAGATGGGAATATATTAAGCTGAGAAGTTTCTTCACTTCAAAGGAAATAGTGCCCAGGATACAAGAGCCACCCACTGAGTGGGAGAAACTATTTACCCAATACTCATCAAATAAGGGGCTAATCTCCAAAATATACAAGGCTCTGACAGAACTTTACAAGAAAAAAAATCTAATCCCATCAAAAAATGGGGAGAAGAAATGGACAGATACTTTGACAAAGAAGAAATACAAACGACAAACAGGCACATGAAAAAAAATGCTCCACATCACTAATCATCAGGGAGATGTAAATCAAAACTATGAGGTACCACAGAGATTGGCGCACATCACAAAGAATGGCAATAAGCAGTGTTGGCAGGGATGTGGAGAGAAAGGAACTCTTATCCACTGCTGGTGAGAATGCCATCTAGTCCAGCCTTTATGGAAAGTGATATGGCGATTCCTTCAAAAATTGGAAATTGAACTCCCATAAGATCCAGCTATACCACTCCTAGGGATATACCCTAGGAACATAAAAATACAATACAAAAATCCCTTCCTCACACCGATATTCATTGCAGCACTATTTACAATAGCCAGACTCTGGAAACAACCAAGATGCCCTTCACAGATGAGTGGCTAAAGAAACTGTGGTACATATACACAATGGAATACTATGCAACCATCAGGAGATATGAAGTCATGAAATTTTCCTATATATGGATGTACATGGAATCTATCATGCTGAGTGAAATAAGTCAGAGGGAGAGAGAAAAACACAGAATAGTCTCACTCATCTATGGATTTTAAGAAAAATAAAAAAAACATTTTTGCGGTAATCTCAGAGACAAAAAAGAGGAGGGCTGAAAGGTCCAACTCACTACATGAAGCTTACCACAAAGAGTGTGAGTGTTGTTAGAGAAATAACTACATTGTGAACTATCCTAACAATGTGAATGAATGAGAGAAGTAGAAGCCTGTCTAGAGCACAGGCGGGGTGGGCTGGGGAGGAGGGAGATCTGGGACATTGGTGGTGGGAATCTTGCACTGGTGAAGGGGGGGTGTTCTTTGCATGACTGAAACCCAACTACAATAATACTTGTAATCAAGCTGTTTAAATAAAGATATATACATATATATATATAACATTTTTTTCTTTTATTTCTTTCTTTTTTGGGCCACACCAGTGATGTTCAGGGGTTACTTCTGGCTATGCACTCAGAAATTGCTCCTACTTGGGGGACCATATGAGGGATTGAACCGCAGTCCATGCTATGTCAGTTGCGGGCAAGGCAAATGCCCTACCACTATGCCACTGCTCTGGCACCCCCAAATTTTTTCTTTTATAGTTTCATTTTCTGTTGAAAAAGAAATAAAGACTTCTTGTTTTTTTTATTTGCAAGCTATTTTTCCATTTAAAGTGGATGTATATAAGAGAAATATTAATTTTCTGTAAATTTTGAAATGAACTTGTCACTTAAAGAAAGACCCATTACTTCAACCTCTAACCAGTTAAGACTTTGCATGACTTATTAGTTTATGGAACTTGAAATTTAAAGCTTCAGTTCTTATTTTACTTTTTTTATATTTTGTTTTTTTTTTAAAAACATCTTTATTTTTAAAAAATAGCTATATTTAGATTATATTATTATAAATAACATATATTATAAAATATATGTTATATATTAATTTATGTTATATTAGGTTTAGTTAATGATGTTCTGGTGATCTCCTGATTTGAACTTTTGACCTTAGTCCTTAGATCAGAGAGAAAAGAAAATGAGCTGGGCCCGGAGAGATAGCACAGCGGTGCTTGCCTTGCAAGCAGCCGATCCAGGACCAAAGGTGATTGGTTCGAATCCCGGTGTCCCATATGGTCCCCCGTGCCTGCCAGGAGCTATTTCTGAGCAGACAGCCAGGAGTAACCCCTGAGCACCGCAGCGTGTGACCCAAAACAAACAAACAAACAAACAAAAAAGAAAGAAAATGAGCTACCAATTGAGTTTTTCCAAAGCTTTAAAAATAGGTTGCACATTTTCTCAAACTTCTCAAATTTCTCAAAATTCACAAAGCTTACAATTTGAAAATAAAATGAACATTGGACCCCAAATACCATCTTTTAGGAGGCAGGGGATGTGGAAAGCTGGTGAAAACCATTGTTCTAAATTCTTAAGCAGACATTCCTGAATCAATAATACTCTTTTCTTTTAAATAATATCTTTATTTAAGCACCATGATTACAAATATGATTGTAGTTGGGTTTCAGTCATAAAAGGAAGACCCCCTTCACCAGTGCAACCTTCCCACCACCAATGCTCCCGATCCCCAAAATCTCCCTCTTCCTGCCTGTATTTGAGACAGGCATTCTACTTCTCTCACTCATTAATATTGTCATGCTAGTTGTTAGTGTAGTTATTTCGCTAACTGCATTCACCACTCACGGATATCTCTCATGGAGAGAGATATAGCTTCCAGTATCGCATTGTCAAACTGGTGTTTGAGAGATCTGGCACTGTCTTTCCAGTTTGATATCAGTTTCTGAGTGTATTCCAGGAGAGAAAGGAAGATGCAATAGCCCAATCAGCACTGACAAGAAGAAAAATTAGCAGAAATTACTTTGACACTTGGAACTTGACAACCTGAGAATCAGAACTTGGAATTTGCTAGTTAAGTATCCCTGGGGTACCTTTTTCTGAAAACTGCCATCCAAGTTGATTGCTCTCCAATTGTTGGAAGGGATGGTATTGCAGCCTTCTTGATGAATTTGGGAAGTTCTTCAAATATTGTCAACAATAGTTAATTAGACAGTTGTCATGTGATCACTCCTTATTAATTATGCACAGAACAGATCCGTCTGAGCCTAAGCATCTTGGCCATATAAACAGACTAGCAAAAATAAGGTGCGGAAATAATTGAGGCTGAAGTTCAAGTCAGACTTTTAAAGCACAAGAAAACCAAAAACAGCACTAAGAGCATGAAAAAACACAGCAACCAGTGTCTGAACGTCAACGAAGTTCAAAACAAGTACCATCAGGCTTTTGGGAGGAAGAGATGTAGCATATTGGTTGCAATGTTGAGGACAAAAGTGAAGCAATACATAGAGAAGGGAACAAGGATTTCCAGGGGCTGCAATATGCTCCTTGAATTACCTACATTACCTAATCAGCTCTTTTTATTGTGCAGAAAAGGGCTTTCCTGTGCCAGATAGAGTCTTGTCTTTTCCAGGTTTCACTTATTTTTCAACCTGGAAAAATATTACCAAAGAGCTTGCTAATGCACTGAAAATTCTCCCAGTAATCTCTCTGCATATTCAAAATAAATTTTTCATCAAGCTAAACTTGTTCTCAACTTCCACGATCCTTTGGCTCTCTTTGATGTGAATCTTTAAAAATGCATCACACTTAATCTTTCACAGATCCTGACATCATTACTAGGGTTTAGCCTTTTTGTTGGTTCAGACCTTACTTACTGTGGAGTTGGGTGATTGGAGGTCTTGGAAGAGATTGAGGAATATTTGGAATAAAAAGACTAGAGGAAATGAGTTGGAAGATTAGAGACCAGCAAATTATCTGAGAGTGAATGAGGTATTGGGTGTCCAGGATTTTAGAGGCAGTGCAATTAGTGAGGAGAATAAGATCCAGGACAGAGAACTAGAAAAAAATTCAGCCTTGAAATCGTAACTCAGCAGTGGAGGACATTACCAGGTTCTATGAACAAAGTATATGTCAAATCCTGGGTTTGATCTCTGGCACTACAAATGACAGAAAAAGGCATGCTAGGACATATATGACTGTGTTCCTGGGAACTCTAAATTTCCAGCTTTGGCCTTCACTATCTCTATAATATGACTAATATCATTATGCCCCAGAATGCTCAGTTTTCATCAGAAGCTAGTTAAGAGAAACGAAGAAATAAACAAGGGAAATATTTTTCTATTTTGGGGTGAGGTAGGTAAAGAGGTGAGGTGGATGAAAGTATCTCTCTTAGTGGTACTCAGGGGTCAGTGTGATATTGGGGATCGAGTCCTGTCTGCCCGCCATTTTATTGTTTGAGCTATCTCCCTGGAACAAAATCTGTTCTTCTTAGGACAAGCTTCTAGAAGCTTCCACATGATTCTTTAGCTTACAATCGTTGAGCCAAACATGGTACATGGTAGCGTGGCCACACTAAATTGCAAGAGAGATTGGAATGCTCTTCCTTTCGAGTAACCTTGTGCCCTGCTAAACATATCATTACTGGGGAAGAAAGAAGTGTCTGTTTCTGACTAATCTTCCATCTTGATGCCTGAGAAAGATTGAGGATTTCAGTCTGATAATATGATCTTCAGATGAGCTGACATTTTGGAGATTGGTTTTCTACTCTCATCCCAGGCTTTCTGATTCATGACTATTAAAGGAAAAACAGCCTTCCTTGAGAGAAATCCAGTTTAGTGAGTGATTTTCTTGGGATATGGAAAGTAGCAGGAAATTAGGATATGGAGTTTTTCCTGATAATTATATTTCTGCCACACACACATATACATCCTTTTGATCTTTTCCCTTTCACCAGCATTTGTTCTATTACATTAATCACACCCCTATAAGGCCCACTTCGCTTCCTTGGTCCTCCATTTCCCTACATGGCACTCCTAGGAAATCTATAGCTCTGTCTAAACTTGGCTACTCCTAATTCATTTTGCCCTCCCCAGCTGGCTGCATCTTCTTTGTTCTGGCCACATCATTTCTCTGAAAATTTTTCATCAGCTTACCCCTTGAATGTATAACTCCCAGGCCAGAAAGATAGTTCAGAGGTTAATGCACTTGCTTTGCAAACCGTTGCTGTCTCTGGTTTAATCCCCAACACCCACATGGCCTCTTGAGCTATTGGGATCTACCACCCAAAACTACCAGGAGTAGCCCCCGAGCACTGCCAGATGTGCCCCCAAAATACGTATTTAAAAGTCAAGGTACTAACCTTTAATCTCACATACCTTTCCCAATATTGTTCTTACACTACTCTTTCGGGACTCTTTGTCCCAGCATAACTAACAGAAATTAATTTGATATTTTTCAGTTGTCAGTAATCCTTCCCACTTCTCCAGTAAACTTCTCCAGTATGGATCCCACTACACCCTTTTAGAGTTGGTTTTTGTTGTTGTTGTTGTTTTTTGGGGGGCACACCCGGTGATGCTCAGGGGTTACTCCTGGCTATGCACTCAGAAATCACCCCTGGCTTGGGGGACCATATGGGACTCTGGGGAATTGAACTGAAGTCCGTCCTAGGCCGGTTTACACCCTGCACCACCGCTCTGGCCCCTAGAGTTGGTTTTTATTGGAGGTGGAAGGAGTTTGAGCCACACCTAAGGAGCTATTTCTAACTTTTTGCTTTAGTGATTCCTGGTTATGCCTAGGGACATATGCAGTTCTGGAGATTGAGCTGTTGGCTACATGTAAAACAAGTGCTTTCACCCTATATTATCTCTCAGGAGGCCTGAATTTGCTTATTTTTAAGTGCTTTTTGCACATGTCTCTGCATGCATGTCTCTTTTGTCATCCCACTTGACCTCTAAAGCAACCTTTGTGCAAGCATGGCCACCTTTCACCATGAATCCAATTCACCTTGAGGCCTTGGTAATATCCTACTCTGCTCTGTTTTGGTCATTTTGTGGGTCCTTCCTGTTAGTTTTCTACAGCCCCCTGTATGGTTTGCATAGAGATGTCCAGACTATATCTTGGCAAGACCTTTTTTAGTCTAGCGCCATGGGAAATGCATCAAAACAGTTGGATTTGCTTTGTGCAGAATGAGAGCTCAGAATTTGGGAAGAGAAGTTCAGAAGGAAGTGAAGAGTCTAGCTAAAGTGGGAGACACTTAAAAAGCCTCCTTCCCAGATTATCACCAGTACTACTTCATACATCTTTCTTGTGTGACTATAGAAGGATGCAAAGAGAAAGCTGAGCATCCTCTTGGGTCTCTGATGTGACCTCTGTGACCCTGGTTGACTATTTTTATAAACATAAGACATCAGAAGACAGGAGTTTAGATAAGGCTGTGTGCGACTGCTTTCTCTATAAGTTTATTTTCCCCTAAAGAGAAAGGGTATCTTTTTTCTACTATGGTATGCTAAATTATATAATACAATATCATATACTATTATATAATAATTATATATTTTATATCATATATGTATATGTGTATATGTATATAACACATTATATAATACAATATGTGCCCATTTTTTGAAGTTTTATCAGGGCCAGAGAGATCATACAGGAAGTAAAGTGTTTGCCTTGCATGCATTCAATCCTGGTTCCATCCCAGGCATTGCATATGATCTCCTGTGGATTCCTAGGATTGATTCCTGAGCACAGAACCAGGAGTAACCCCTGATCATCACCAGGTTTGGCCTTAAAATAAAATAAAAAAATTAGTTGTTGGTAATGATAAGATGGATAATAATAATAATAATAATAATAATAATAATAATAATAATAATAATAATACAGTGATAGAGAGGCCAGAAAGTTAGTAAAGTACTAGAGCATTTGCCTTGTATGTGGCTGACCCAGGTTCAATTTCTGGTAACTCATATGACCCTCTATGCACCTGCCAGATGTGGCCCAAACCCAAATAAACACACAAAAAAAAATAGTGTCATTGTTTTCTAGCACTTAGCTCTGAACCTTAAAGCCTTTCCTTACTCCAATAGATAGTGGCAGACAGAACTGAATTGTAAAAGCTACAGCGAATGTCATACAGTTATAGATATGTTTCCACTCTCCTACCTCTAAACAGTCACAGGTAGATGGAAGTGAAGTTGTTGAACATAGAGGAATTCCACAGGAGGAATTGATTTTGTCTTGTTGGAATGGTCAAGTCTATGGGTTCAATACTGAGTAGTACTTTCTGGAGCCTGAAGGAGAGGGAATTGCTGTTTCATCAGAATAGAGTCTCAGCTTGGGATAATGATAAAGTTCCAAAGTAGATGGTGGTGGCTGTTGCTTTGTCGTCTGAATATGCTTAATTTCACTGAACCATGTACTTTATTTCATTCATTCATTCATTCATTCATTCATTTGTCAAGGCATTGTTCAAGGGTTACACCTGGTTCTGCACTCACTAATTACTCCTGATGGTGTTCAGGAGACCATATAGGATGCCAGGGATAAAACTCTTGTTGGCTGTATGCAAAGAAAGCACCCTACTTATTGTGCGATATCTCTCTGGCCCCTAAATCACATATTTTAGAGAAACAAATCAGTGGACAATGTCTCCTCCTGGAAACGTGCAGTTTGTGGATGAATGGTATAGCCATTAGATTCATCAATAATTATTTTATCCCTTGTTCCTTGCTGCAATAAAATGTGCATAGAGGACTATGCAAATTCATTATAATAATGATTTCAAGCATATCCAAAGACAGAATTTTCTTGGATATGGTCCAAGATGGATGCTCCACTGAATTCTGATTGTTAATGGATCCCTGCAGTAGGGCAGTTCCAATGCACAAGTTTTGGTGTGCACTTGGATTTTTAAAAGCTAATTCTTGGGGGCAGAGAATAATACAGGAGAGTGCTTTCTATTGTTTTTGTTTTTTATTTGTTTATTTGTTTTGGGGTCAAGCCCGGTGGCACTCAGGGTTTACTCCTGGCTCTGGGCTCAGAAACAGCTTCTGGCAGGCATGGGGACCATATGGAATGCCAGGATTTGAACCACTGTCCATCCTGGATTGCCAGCATGCAAGGCAAACGCCCTACCACTGTGCTATCTCTCTGGAGCCATGGATTTACAGTACTTTCTATGCCAACCTTAATTCCATCCCTAGCATCACATATGGTCCCCTGAGCAATGCTAGGCACTCCTGCCTTTGGAATTCCTGCCTAGGAATGCTAGCATTTCTGCCTTTGAATACAGAGAAAGAAATATTCATTGAGCACTTTAATATGACCCCAATTTTTTTAAAAGTGATCTCAATCCAACTAGCTTTTTTTTATTGAACCTAAATGCTCTCTCTTTCTCTCTTTATTTTTTTTTCTTTCTCTAGTGGTTTTTAATTGCCAACAGGTCTTACAAAGTCAGTGCTGCCAGCTCCTTCTTCTTCAGCGGTGTGTTTGTAGGTGTCATCACTTTTGGTCAACTCTCAGATCGCTTTGGAAGGAAAAAAGTCTATCTCACAGGTAATGTGTTCGTGATCTGCCTGAGAGAACTTATTTCTTCCCCAAGGTATTCGGGAAAGTAATAAGGGAATTGTTGTGCAGAGACATGGCTGAATTTAATTTTTCTGGCAACTGGCCGGACTGCAGCCAGAGTTCATTCTTGTCTGCTGATGGCTGGATACAATTATTATCACCTTTTCATAGGATGATGATGCCCCTAAAAAAACAACAACTTCAATTTCTAATTTAGAACTGGGTCTAAGGAGGATAAAGATCTAGGCAGTCTGCTAGATCCGTTTCCTTACACTTTTCCTGTTAAGGGCCAGAGAGATATCACAATTGGTAAGGCATTTGTCTTGCATGCACCTGACCCAACCCAGGACAGACCAGGTTCGATTCCTGGCATCTCATATGGTCCCCTGAGCCTGCCAGGGGGGGATTGCTGAGTGCAGAGCCAGGAGTAATACCTGAGTGTGGCCAACTGTGCTCTCCCCCACCAAAAAAACAAACCAAAACATTTTGCCTGTTGATTCATTTCAGAGGCCCTTCACAGAACTTAAAATAGTTATCTTCACAAGCAGAGCATGAGATAAGGATTTTCCTTTTGTAGCATTATTGTGAGTAACTGAAATTATTCCTGATTGATGGAATCCAACTTGTCTTCAACGAAGAACAGACATCTGTTTTTCATTATAAGTTTAAAGAGAAACTAAAAAAAGAAAGAAAGAAAAAAGAAAAGCTCCCCCAAAACACACAGATTTCTTTACAAAGTAATATTATCACAATATTTTGTAATCTGGCAGTAATATGACTCCTCATAGCTCTATTCTTTTCGGTATATTTGTGTGTAATATTATTGCTTTTATCCAATGCTGTTCTCCCTCTGGGTTACTGAGCCCTGTTTCTCTTTTTTTTTTCCTTCTAGGTTTTGCTCTTGACATCATATTTGCTATTGCAAATGGATTTTCCCCCACATATGAATTCTTTGCAGTCACACGCTTCCTGGTAGGCTGGATGAATGGAGGGATGTCTCTGGTGGCCTTTGTCCTGCTAAACGAATGTTTGGGCACCGCCTACTGGGCACTTGCAGGTACTTCATAATTCAGGCCAATAAAGGAGATGGGAGTGATGACCTAGCTAGCTACCCAGACCCTCCAGACAACCCAGAAGCCATCAATTGAACCCAAGTCCACAAATACATTTGCTTGGACTGGAGGTTCTTTGCCCACACACATTATAATTATTTTATGATTTTATTCTGACAGTGAACAATTCACTCATATTTCTTTGTGGCCAGACTCATAACCTATAAGTTTCTGTACCACCTAGATTGCCTTTGAATTATTGTGAAAGTCACTTTTCTTTTCATTTTTTTTTAATTTTTATTGTGGCCCAAGTGAATTACAAATCTTTCACAGTAATATTTAAGGTACATAGTGACCATGAATCGGGGGCATTCCCACCACCAGTGATGTCCTCCCTCTACCCCTGTTCCCAGCATGCATTCCATATCTTCCTCCTTAAAGGAGGACGTAAAAGAGGAAGAGTAACCCCCCAGAATACTAGTGGAACTGGTCCCCCACTTGGACAGCTTGCTTCTAATTAGGTATAGACTCTGTTGTTGTTGACTTTGGGTTTGATGTTCAGGTCTAATCATTTTTTTATTTCCACTAAACGTTCATGAGAATGTCTGGCCCTGGTACCATTCATTTTTCCCCCTCAATTTATGAGGCTGAGCAAGATGGTTCTAGCAATGTGGTTTTGTTGGAGATACAGAAAAAGAAAAAGGAAAAAAAGAAAGGAAAAAAGAAAAAACTAGGAGAAGTTCTTCTAGGTGTTATAAATATCAATTTAGAAGAGGGAAGGGGAAAGGAAGAAAAAGATAAGAGAGTCACTTTTCTTGCATTACTGCCTTTTTACCTCACTACGGGTACGTACCACTGATGCCTTATGCTAGGATGTGACTTAATTGATACAAATTGTAATGCTGGTATAACCGTGTTAAATCACAAAGGGAAGCCAAAAAGAGAAATACCAAAAATCCCTTCCTCAGAGACTTCTATTTTCACTAACTGCTTACCCATAGGCCATTTAGTGTTTACTGGTCTATTCAACTCAAAAGATGACACTGTTAGAGATTTTTGTTTGTTTGTTTTGGGCCACATCTCTGGTTAAGACTTACTCTTGACTTTACACATATGGATCACTCCTGGTAAACTCTGGGAACATATGGGATGCCCAGGATTGAACCCAGATCCACTACATGCAAGGCTAACACTCTTCATGCTGTACTACCACTTGAACCCCTTTTATAACATTTCTTTACTGGTATTTAATTTCCTAATTAAAGGCTATGCTCTATATCATTTTCACCACCCCCATTATTCTCTCAAGTGCTCTATTGAATAGAATTAATTAATGTTGGTTATTTATTTATTTAGTTATTTTGGTTTTGGAACCATACCTAGCAGTGCTCAAGACTTGATTTTGATGGGCTCAGAGAACCATATAAGGTACCGAGAATTGAACCTGCAAATGGCCCTATTCATATTTTTGCCCCAGAATTGATGTTTTTAAGAGGTTATTTTTGAAGCTAGAGAGATAGCTCACTGAACTGAAAGACATATTTTGCATGCAGGAGGCCTGTTAATCCTTAACTCGTTTGGACCATACCCCCTAAACAATGGCAGGCATAATTCCTCTGAGTAGAGCTAAGAGTAGTAGCATTGCCTGATATGACTGAAAAGTAAAATAATAAAAATAAAAATATTATGGGATATTATGTATGATAAAATTGTGTCTAAGAGTGCTTTATGAGTCCTAAGTTTGCAGTTGTAACTTATTTACTGAAAACATCCATTTTTAACCAATTTGTAGTGTAGTGATTAATAAGAAAAGCATAATTTACTCAGAACTATTAGGAGCTAATAAAGTAAAATACTAAAATAATTTTAAAATATCATCCTAATGTATTTACTTTTTCTTTAGTTTAGTATAAGAAAATTTGATCTTCATTATTAAAAATTCAGGACCTACATAAAAGTGAAATTGAGCACATATATAATTTTTACCTATCTAAAAATAAATATGGCGGGGCCGGGAGGTGGCGCTAAAGGTAAGGTGCCTGCCTTGCCTGCGCTAGCCTTGGACGGACCGCGGTTCGATCCCCCGGTGTCCCATATGGTCCCCCAAGCCAGGAGCAACTTCTGAGCACATAGCCAGGAATAATCCCTGAGCGTTACCGGGTGTGGCCCAAAAACAAACAAACAAAAAAATAAATAAATAAATAAATATGGCTAGTATATCTTTACAGTGTTTTTTCTTTGAATATTTATTTTTTATTTATTAAATAGGTGGTCTATGTATATAATATGTCTTTTGCAGGCACTTGGGATAAAACAGTGAAAAAGATAATGTTGCACCGGTGAAGGGGGGGTGTTCTTTAGATGACTGAAACCCAACTACAATCATATTTGTAATCAAGGTGTTTAAATGAAGATAGTACTAAAAAATAAAAGAGGATGGGAGGCCCTTGTTCCTAGAAAACTTTTATCTTCATCTGGAAACGTATGACAAATATTAAGTTATTTTATAAAATTATAAGTATAATGAAGAAAGTGGAATAGGGTCATGGACAGATGGTAACCATCAGGAATAGTTATATTAGATCGTTAGAGAAAACCTCAATGTAGGTATTTGTTTGAAGACAGTGGTATATGATATGATATTCTGACAGAACGTTCTAGATGAAATGACAAGAACTATGGTCTAAGGCAAGAAGAATGAACTTTTCTGAGGACCTGAAGGGTTGAGATTGAGAAAAAAGGACAGTTAAAGAGACAAGTTGATATGGACTTGATAGGCCAAAATCAGGAATTTGGTTATTTGCTCCAAGTGCAGTGGGAAAGCAAGAGTCTAATGACACAGAGGAATGATGGCTACTGTTCATGTAAATATTGCTTTGGGAGACAGTTAGGGCAGATCCTAGAGGAATAAAAGCATACAAAGTGGGGTCCTTCTACAAACTTTTGTGCTTGGTTCTTAGGATCTGCTGTCAGTTAGAAAAGGGGGGGATGTACTTGAAATGAATTTGTGTGGCAACAAGACGTGTGCTTGTTGAACTATGAGGAGGAGAGAAAGAACATGGTCTTGAAAATGTAGATCATTGGTGCCATTTGTAAAAATGAAGTCATGAAACTTTAGAATAACTTATATTATTGAGAGATATTAAGAAACAATAAGGAAGTTACAAAGGGCCAAAGGTAACAGAATTTGAAAATTGGCCTTAAAGAATTGAGCTTACCAAGCAAAGGTAGTGTGACGGGACCTTGGGGGAAAGACACTAATACACTGTTGGTGGGTACATAGAGCTGGAATGCTGAATGCTTGAAATTCCTATCATGAGCAAGGTTGTAAGTCATAGTGCTTCATAAGAATTGGGTAGTGGTTATGAAGTCACCATGTTCCAGACTATACGTAGCTCTACACCAATAAGAAATTTTGTTAATGTGAACTGAGCAGACTTGAAATCAATTGAGAAGAAGAAATTAACCTGAAAATATGTACAAATACTTGAATGCCCATAATTACTTATAATGCCACCTATCCCGGGATTATCTCAGGATTGCAAAATACAAAAGTGGTGATGTAATATATTAGGATTTTAGTAGCTTTACACAATTGAACTTGGACCTTATCATATCTCCATTGATACGATTTTTGGCACCCATGTACAGCTCTATGCTGGATGCTAAATACAAATGTCTGTTGGCTTCTTGAATAAAAATTATTTTATTTTCTCTTAAATCTCCATCACCTTCTGTAACTTTTGTCTATAGTAATGTCATCACAGCATTTAAAGTCTTAAAATTTTGAATAATTTCTTTTTGCCCATCCTGTTCAATTGACACAGTCTTCCTGGTTTTAAATGACAGAGACTAACCTCTGTGAATTTATCCATAAAGTGATATCATTGAGTGAGCAAAACTGAATCATAGACTAGCCAAGTCTCAGAGGTGCCAAGAATCAGGTCAGTTGCTTCTCTTCTTTGCCCTGTCATAAATGAGGCTCAAGTACCTTCAGGTTTTATACCAAGTTTAGTACTCAAGTTTCTGAGTAAAAACTATGATGGTTTTGCTTGGGGTCACCTAACAACTATGATTAGTAGTCCCTGCTTGAATGTCAGGAATGAAGGAAGGGTAAGCCGATCCTCCAAAGAAGCAGAAGGAGTGTGCTTGGAATTGGAAAATAGGGCTAAGTACACAATATTTTATCATAGATCATCACCTTAATAAGCTTCCAGATGGCCTTTTTGCATGACAAGTTAGCAACTATATGGAACTAGGCACACACACTATGACAGTACAAGAAAGCTAAACCTGTGTATAGAATGCATTGAGGGTATTATTATTTCTATTTCACTAATGAATAAACTGAAGCTTAGAGATATTTCATGGCTTTTCTAGGACCACTCAGTAGTATGTGCCAACTGAGGATCTGGGCTTGATCCCTCTGAAACAATTCCTGTCCCTGACTGTCTTCTGTTGTCATTGGATACTAGGATCTTGGGACTGTTCTGAACAATGACATAAAGCTTTATTCTTCAAAGCCAGGTGCAATTTCATGCAATTTAATGGACCCATAATAACTATTGACTACTCTAAATGTCTGGGGAAATCACACTGTCCCAGTACCCATATCAACCACATGTTCTAATTTGTGTTATAAACACAGCACACAACCACATCAGCTGTTGTTAGTTCTTTCTCACTGTAAGTGAAACAGTGAACCAGTCATAATTGTTGTTAGAGATTGAAACATTTGTCTTGCATGATTGTTATAAAAGCCAGAGAGATAGTTCAGTGGGTAAGAGACTTACCTTGCCCAAAGTTGGCCTGGGTTTGATCCCCCGGTACTACATATGGTCCACTGAAGCTCTGCAGGCATGATTCCCAGGACCAGGACCAGGGGTAAGCCCTGAGCATACCCAAGTGTGACCCAATCCCCAACCAATCAATAGACAAATAAGACTGCTGTAAGAAACTGGCAGGCTAAGGTCTTTCAGGCACTGCTTAGGAGTCCCCAATGCCCATTAGTGATTTTGGTCAACTGAGTCAGCTAGAGTTTACGCAGGTCACCCTAGAGAAGTTAGGGGCCTCCAGGCTATGTCAAGAGTGTTTGCAGGAATGGGGTACTCCAGGGCCATACTTGGTGATATTTGAGGGAGATGTGTGATGCTGAGGATTGAGCCCTAACTGTGATACTATCTCCTAGGGACTATGGGAAATGTTTAAAATATAATTACAAAAGCCCTGTTTCTTTCTTTCTTTCTTTCTTTCTTTCTTTCTTTCTTTCTTTCTTTCTTTCTTTCTTTCTTTCTTTCTTTCTTTCTTTCTTTCTTTCTTTCTTTCTTTCTTTCTTTCTTTCTTTCTTTCTTTCTTTCTTTCTTTCTTTCTTTCTTTCTTTCTTTCTTTCTTTCTTTCTTTCTTTCTTTCTTTCTTCTTTCCTTTCTTTCTTTCTTCTTTCTTTCATAAAATCTTTATTTAAGTACCATGATTACAAGCATGATTGTAGTTGGGTTTCAGTCATAAACAGAACACCCCCCTTCACCAGTGCAACATTTCCACCACCAATGCCTTCCTCTTTCCTTCCCAACCCCTGCCTATATTCAAGACAGGCATTCTGCTTTTCTCACTCATCAAGATCGTCATGATAATTGTTAGTGTAGTTATTTCCTTCTGATACACATAGAGGTCTGTCTTTCCATAGTAAGGTGCTAGCAGAGAGCATGTGTGGGAAATCTGTGCTCATACAGACTGGGTTAGACTAACTTACCCCTTCAACTCTATCTTTGTACTAGACTTACCCCAACCTACGTGCTTTTAGGTCAACATATGGATACGTTTCAAAAAGAATAGCTCATGGGGCCGGAGCAATGAAACAGCAGTGGGGTGTTTGTCTTATACACAGCTGACCCAGGATGGACCACAGTTTGATCCCCAGTGTCCCATATGGTCCCCCAATTCAGGAGCAATTTCTGAGTGCATTGTCGGGAATAACCCTTGATCATCACTGGGGATGGCCCAAAATCAAAATAAATAAATAAATAAAAATAAAAAATAAAAGGAGCACCTCTTACTACTTATCCAGGGGTCCTCAAACTTTTTAAACAGGGGGCCAGTTCACTGTCCTTCAGACTGTTGGAGGGCCAGATTATAGTAAAAACAAAAATTATGAACAAATTTCTATGCACACTGCATATATCTTATTTAGAAGTGAAGAAACAAAATGGGAATAAATACAATATGTGGCCCATGGGCCGTAGTTTGAAGACCCCTGAATACTGATAAACACTATTTTAGAATGTGTCCAAAAAATAGAAAAACCCAAGTATATTAAAAAGCCAGTGGATGTAGTACCTCTCTTAGCATTTATTTCAGAAAACAAAATTCATAACAATCCATGGGATTGATATTTTTTCTATCAGTATGATAAAAAAATCCATGCTTCATAGAACATAGCTTACATGAGCGAGAAAGACGAGAAACAAATAAATATAAAATGTCATATATCCAATGGTGATAAATTAATAGTGAATGGGGGAGAATCGGGGAGCAGCTGAGTTAATGGATGAATTAATATCAGAAATTTGGGGCTACAAAGCTAGTACAAGGGTAAGGTGCTTGTCTTGCATGTGCTTATGTTGGTTAAAATTTCCAGTATATTTGGTCTCCCCCCCCCCCCCCAGTACCATCAGGAGTCACTCCCGAGGACAGAGCACAAAATAGCTCCTGAGTACAGTACTCCTTACTCCCACCCCAAAACTCCAAGATCAGAATTTAGGATGGCTTCAGTGATAAAGATAAACTCCTGGTATTGAGGTAGTTTTATCAACTCAGAACCTGATTACTTGGTGGTGGGAATGTTGCACTGGTAAAGGGAAGTGTTCTTTTGTTCTTTTTATGACTGAAACCCAACTACAAGCATGTTTGCAATCACAATGTTTAAATAAAAATATTATTAAAAAGTAAATAAATAGGGGTCAGAGAGATAGCATGGAGGTAGGGCATTTGCCTTGCATGTAGAAGGACCGTGGTTAGAATCTCGGCATCCCATTTGGTCCCCTGAGCCTGCCAGGAGTGACTTCTGAGTGTAGAGCCAGAAGGAACCCCTGAGCGCTGCTGGATGTGACCCAAAAACCTAAATAAATAAATAAATAAATAAAGAATGAATGAGTGAATGAATGAAAAATAATCTGATCACTATATTATACAGAATATGCACAGGTCACTCAGAATAAGTTGATGCAGACAGCATTTGAAGAATTCCTTTAAGTTCTTGGGTTTGTTTGGGTTTCTTTTCATCTTTTTCCCTTCCTTTTCCACCAGTTTTCTATCCCCCCTTTTCAGTTTTTCTCATCAGATGTTTTATTAATGTGTCCTTTTCTGTTGAAGGACTGAATTTCCCATTTTACAAGGGCAGAAGCGGCTCAGTCTCTTTTGCTAAACTGGGGCAGATGATGACATTCCCTGGTAACTGGTCTCTTTTCCTGATTTAGGTTCCATCGGTGGTCTCTTCTTTGCAGTTGGCATCGCCCAGTATGCTTTGTTAGGGTACTTGATCCGCTCCTGGAGGACCCTCGCCCTTCTGGTTAACCTGGAGGGAACTGTAGTCTTTCTCTTATCATTGTAAGTATTCTTGTCTCCTTTGAGTTTGTTGTCGTTTTAGAGGCAGACAGAATGACCTCAGAGGATGTCTACAGATCAGGAAGGGCAGTTGTTCTCTTTCAGGAATTTGAATGGACTTTGTTGAAAAAATAAATCCCACAAGTGTTACCAAAGCTTGTCAGACTGGGAAGAGAGAGGATACCTAAGCCCTTAAAAATGCAGGTGTCGGGGCCGGAGAGATAGCATGGAGGTAAGGCATTTGCCTTTCATGCAGGAGGTCATCGGTTCGAATCCCGGCGTCCCATATGGTCCCCTGTGCCTGCCAGGAGCAATTTCTGAGCCTGGAGCCAGGAATAACCCCTGAGCACTGCCGGGTGTGACCCAAAAATCACAAAAAAAAAAAAAAAAAAAAAAAAAAAAAAAAAAAATGCAGGTGTCAAGGCTGGAGAGATAGCACAGCAGTAGAGACTTTGCCTTGCATGCGGCTGACCTGGGAGGGACCTGGTTTGATTCCCGGCATCCCATATGGTCTACCAGCCTGCCAGGAGTGATTTCTGAGTGCAGAGCCAGGAGTAATCCCTGAGCACTGCTGGTGTGGCCCAAAACCAATCAATCAATAAATAAATAAAGTTAAAAAAAAAAAAAAGAATGCAGGTGTCCCTTGTTTAAAGTAACCTCTCACTGGACTTGCAGTTTAGTCTTCAAATTGTCAGTGTATTCCAAATTGTTAATAAAGGGATCAATATTCTTTCTCACTGAATGCTTCAAGCCTAATGATGCTCAATCTGGAGATTATGCATTAGATTATAACAGATGTCATCTGTACATCAATCTCTCTTTATTGAATATGTAGTGCCAACTATTAATACTGAAGATGGGTATCATTTTATGAACCCTAAAAGTGGCTTCTGGAAGATTCTCATACTTCAGAAAAAAATTTAGAGTACATGAGCTGAAAGCAGAAAAATGATTTCCTTATCAGGCTTCTATTAAGAGTCGCAATGCTTTCAATTCTATAAAATGAGCCATCGACTTTAACCTTCTTTATTGGGATATTCTATGTGCTTAACAAAGGTTTTCTCCTGAAGTGTCACTTATTTGAAAGGTTTTAATCACTAAAATATTTCAGTTAAGTACAATTTTCAGCCACAGAAAATTCTTCTGTGTCATACAGTACAAGATACCAATAGCAGAATTTTTATTTAGAGCCTTTATCTATTGGCTCCGTGAGATTTAATGGGATGAAAGTGAAATCTATTTTTATACCCACTTTTAATGTAAGAGAATTAAAGGTGTAAAAAATAGTAGAAATACTTTGTCTAGATTTAAAAGGGGGAAATTAATGCATTTAACTGATTCAGAGTGAAATAGTCTTGTTAGCATAGCAAACTAACATTTTATTAACTTGTAAATTATAAACTTGGGAAATAAACTGGTACCGAGTGTATTTCTGAAATTAATAGCCATTTCTATAAATATTGGTAGGAAATGGATCTTCTTTTTAAATGTGTAATACATCTTATGCTGCCAGCTCTCATCTCACTTTCAATAGTAAAACATTGATGAATGAGCTGCTCTGTTTTTGTTGTGCTGAATTTGTAATCTTTGTTATTGCTTAGTGCCAGGTGAGGCATTTACTAGCTGAGAAATAAATTTGGGTTCTGAAAAACAAAGAGAAAAGAACACAGAAATGAAAAATATATATTTAGACCATTAGTTTTAGGATATATGGTGTCCCACAGTTTGCCACCCAATTTATCTTTCCTAAATTTCTCACATCCTCTTTCTCAGAACCTATGTGTCAGGCACATGAAACTGCTTGTTGGTCCCAGTTTACATCTTATGCTTTTCTACTTTCATGCCTCCTGCTCTCAGCTGCACCTGTTCTTTCGATGCCTCCTCCTTTTCATTTTTGTTCAAAACATTGTGTTCAGGGAACATTAGTTTATAATATTAAACTTTTAAGTGTATAGCATTATGATTCAGTAACTATATACACTATATTATGAAAAACAGCAGAAGACTAGTTGCTTTGAGAAGGTTAGGGTTCTTAGTTGTATGCAAACTGACCTCATTTGGATTCTCAGCACCACATGGGCCCCCAAGAATAGAACAAAAAGTAGCCCTTGAGCACAGCTTAAGTGGTCCCAACTCATTCCACAAAAGACTGAGAGACTAGTTTTCATTCACTTCCATCCAGTTGGTTCCCTTGATCAATTTTACAATCTATTCTCTAATCATTTGTTTTTGTTTCAGTGTGTACGTTTGTTTGTTTTATTGCTTTATATGAATGGAACCATAGAGTCATTTGCTATCTGACTCTTAGCATAATATCCTGAAAGTTATCCCATGTCACTGCATATGGTAATATATCATTAAAAAAAAATAGCTGAGTATTAGGGGCTGGAGAGCTAGCACAGTGGTAGAGTGTTTGCCTTGCATGTGGCCAACCCAGGAGATGGTGGTTTAATTTCTGGCATCCCATATGGTCCCCTGAGCCTGCCAAGGGTGATTTCTGAGCACAGAACCAGGAGTAACCCCTGAGTGTCGCTGGGTGTGACCCCCCAAATATAGCTAAGTAGTATCCCATTTGTTTACATGCTGCATTCTTTTTATCCTTTCCTTCATGTGAAAATATACATTGCTTTCATTTCTTAGCTATTATCAATAAGACTGCTGTTAACAGAGGGGTGCATATGTTTTTATGAGTTAGTGTTTTGATAGTCTTCAGAGAAATACCCAGAAGAGCAATAGCTACCTCAGATGGTATTTCTATTCTTAAGTTTTTGAGGAATCTTCATACTTTTCCCGTAGTAGCTGCACCAATTTACATTCCACCAACAGTGAGCAAGGTTCCCTTTTCTCCACATCCTTGCTGACATTTATTGTTTCTTGTCTTTTTGATAGCAACAATTCTCACAGGTGTGAAGTTCTGTCTCATTCTGCTTTCTACTTTTCATTTCCTTAGTGAGAAGTAATAGTGCATAAGTTTTTGACTCGGTGCCTTCTTTGGATAAATGTCTTTTCAGATCTTCACTTTTTATTTTGTTGTTGTTGCACTGTCTGGGTTCTTTATTTAGATTTGGGGATATATTTTGGGTAACCCCTTATCTTAGGTCTTATTTGCACATATATTCTCCAGTTCAGGAAGTTGTCTTTTTATTTGGGAGGGGTTGTATTGCTTTCACTGTGCAAAAGCTTTTTAGATGGAGGAAGTCATTTTTGCTTTTTGTTTCTCTGGCCATTGGAATAGCATTTACAAATAGATATTAAAGGCCCCTATATGATGGATCCTTTCACCTATGTTTTCTTCTATGTATTTTATGATTTGGGATATTACATTCAGACTCTAATTCACTTAGAATTAATTTTGAAGTAATGGTTTAAGATGACAATGATCTAGTTTTATTCTTTAGTACATGGCTGTCCAGTTTTCCCTACACCCTTCATTAAAAAGAATTTTATGGGCTGAAGAGATAGAACAGTTGTAGGGCATTTGCCTTGCATACAACCAACCCCGGCATCCCATGTGGTTCCCCTGAGCCTTCCAGGAGCGATTTCTGAGCACAGAGCCAGGAGTAAGCCCTGAGTGCTGCCAGGTGTGGCCCAAACCCCTCCAAAAAAAAATGATGTCTTCATTGAATATTGTTGGCTTCTCTATGGATAGTTCTGTTCCAATGATTGATCATTTTTCTTATTTAATTGAGTTTTCCTGCTTGCTTTTCACAAGGGATCAGAAGAATGATGCAGTGGGGGGCCTCTGGGCCTTTCTTGATCTTCCTCCCACTTCATCATTTTCTTGGGTTTTTTTTTTGGGGGGGGCACACCTAGTGATGCTCAGGGGTTACTCCTGACTATGCACTCAAAAATCACTTCTGGCTTGGGGAACCATATGGGACGCCGGAGGATTGAACCACACAGTCCTTCCTAAGCTGGTGCCAGCAAGCCTTACTATTTGTGCCACCACTCCAGCCCCTCATTTTTTTTTCTTCTCTGAATTGTGCAACACTGGCCTCACATCTTAGTGGTCCTCTTCCTTCCACTTCACCCCGGAGTCCCATTTCTGTAAACTAGAAGCTCTCACAACAGCTGTCCCTGCATGTTAGCATTTTCCTAGCTCCAGAGCCCAGGCCTTCCACATAGTAGATCCTTACTATTAGGAAGCTCTTGAGAATTAGACATCAGTGACAAAAAAAATTCATTCATTCACTTGACCAGAAAAATTATTACTTGCCTTGAAATGTCCTCATATTTATGTTCAAATGTCCTCATAATCAATATTAACTGATTGAATTGTTTCATCTTAAAGATTAGTGTCATAGGGGCCAGAGAGATAGAGTGGGTAGAACATTTGCCTTGCATGCAGCCAACCTGGGTTTGATCCCCGACATCACATATGGTCCCCAAGCTCATGTGGAGTAATTCCTCAGTGCAGAGCCAGGACTAACTTCTGAGTACTACTAGATCTGGCCCAGAAAAAACCTTCCCCCCCAAAATCATTGATTGATTTTAAAAGCATTGCCTTTCAAAAAATTTTAACATGTGGCCTGGAGAGATAGTACAGTGGGTAGGGCATTTTCCTTGCATACAGCTGGCCCAAGTTCAGTATTTGTCATTCCATATGGTCCCCTGAGCACAGAACCAGGAGAAGCCCCTGAACAATACCAGGTGTGGCCCCAAAACCAAAAAAAATTTTTGACATGTTTGTTAAGCATGTTACTAGTAAACTGGCATTGTAATTTTATTTTTTACAATTAGTCACCATGAGTTACAAAATTAAAAGTTATTTATTGATTTATGGTTATTTAAAAGATATTTATGATTGAGTTTTAGATGTATAATATTCCAACATCAATCCCTTCACCAGTATTCACTAACCTACACCAATGGACCCCATTTTCCTCCTGCCTCACAGCCTGCCTCTGTGGCAAGCATTTTTCCCTTCCACCATTATCTTAATGTTTCCATCCCTAAAAGTATGCCTCTTCACCCTGTCCCAGTGACAAGCTTCCCATTTCTGTAGTTAATGCCTTTGCCAAGTAGATGTCAAGAAAAATAGTTTTACTAACTCAGGATCAAATTTACAAAGTTCAGATATTTTTTCCAATATCATCTAAATGCGTCCTCAGAGGTCTGAGAACCAATACATAGGATTTAAGTCTTTAAACTTTAGATATTTCCACCAGTGGTAATATTAATGCTTAATTTGTAATTAGAGGAGGAAATATATATATTTTTTGATCTGGAAGTTAGTCAGAAAAGTTGACTTTTGGGTCTAGAGCAATGATAGGAGTGGATAGGAGACTTTCCTTACATGTAGATGACTTGCTTTCAATCCCTGGTATCCATATGGTTCCAAGCATCACTGGGAGTGATTCCTGAGCACAGAGCCAGGAGTAACCCTTGAGCACCTCCGTGTGGCACAAAGAAAGAAGGAAAAAAAGGAAAAGAAAAAAATTGACTTTTAATTATTTTTTGGGGGGAGGCACATATCCGTTGACACTCAGGGATTACTCCTGGCTCTGCACTCAGAAATCACTCCTGGCTTAGGGGAACCATATGGGACGCTGGGGGATCGAACCGAGGTCCATCCTAGGTCAGTCGTGTGCAAGGCAAACACCCTACCACTGCGCCATGGTTCTGGCCTTTGACTTTTATTCTTTAAGATCTTAGGAAATCTGGATATTGCCACAAGACATATTAAAACAAAGCCTGATTTTAGTATTTTGAAGCAGCAAATGCTTAAATGTAGTTATAATAAATTATTTGGTTTTGTCTTCATTTTTTTTCTTCCTTTTTTTTTTTTTTTTTTTTGGCCAGACCCAGTTGTGCTCAGGTCTTACTCCTGGGTCTGTGCACAGGGGTGACCCCTATAGGTGCCTCCTCCCCAGTCTCTAGCTCTTTACCTGTGGTACTCTCTCCTCCCACCCCCTTATTTTTATTCCAGAAATAACTCTATCTTCTTAATAACATTAGTGTGTTAAGGGCAGTCTATTAAAAATTATGATAATAATTATGAGCTAATAAGGGATTTTCAAAAGATTTTTCTAAACTCAAAAAACCTTCTATTTACACATTTTTCTAATAGTGCTTAAATCTAATTTAGACCACTATCTTTATCTACTTGTTCTTATTAATGAAAAATTGTGTTATTAAGTGTTATAAACTGAGCTTACCCTTTATGAAAATGTTCTTAAAGGTAAATTCAAGAACTGAAGAGATATCATCTTACATAGAATACTGACTTTGCATGCAGTCAAGCTGGGTTCAATCCCTAGGACCCCCATATGATTCCCTAAGTAAGCCCTTCTAGACTAATCCCTAAGCACAGAGCTAGGAATAAGCCCTAGGTACTGTCATTTAAAATATTAAAATTAGGGGCCAAAGAGATAGCACAGCGATAGGGCATTTGCCTTTCAAGCGGCTGACCTAGGACTGGCGTTGGTTCAAATCCCGGTATCCCATATGGTCCCACGTGCCTGCTAGGAGTGATTTCTGAGCACAGAGCCAGGAGTACGCCCTGAGCACTGCCAGGTGTGATCCCCAAACCAATAAATAAATAAATATTAAAATTAAATTAAAATGAAACGTAAATAGATAGCATATACCTTCTTTCCTGCAACTTTGCAAATATATTCTTTTTTTTTTTTTTATGGTTTTTGGGTCACACCCGGCAGTGCTCAGGGGAAACTCCTGGCTCCAGGCTCAGAAATTGCTCCTGGCAGGCACGGGGGACCATATGGGAAGCCGGATTCGAACTGATGACCTTCTGCATGAAAGGCAAATGCCTTACCTCCATGCTATCTCTCCGGTCCTGGATATATATTATTGCTCTCCATTCATGAAGGCAAGCATCATTCAGCCCCCCATACGTTGAGTTACCTTCTCTTCCATGTAGCCCTTGGGAGGATCCATTTTGAAGCAAAACTGGAATCCATATCCTGTATGCGTGAATTGTCTTTTCTTGACCCCTATGCCTGCATGACTATACGGTCTTTAATGACATCTCTTTCAGATCCATTCCGGAATCACCCCGGTGGTTATACTCCCAGGGCCGCCTCCGTGAAGCTGATACAGCTCTATACCTCATAGCCAAGAGGAACCGTAAACACAAGTGCACGTTCACACTGACGCATCCAAGGCATCATAGCTTTAAGGAAACCGGAAATTTCCTGGACCTCTTCCGTCACCGGGTTCTCTTGTGGCACACCCTCACTCTGATGTTTGTCTGGTAATTATATCCAAGGACTTTTTAAGATTAATATTAATTAATTATTTTAATATTTAATGTTCTGCTCAGACTTCACAAAATGTCTGCATTGGCTATCCCTTCTTCAGGGTTGCAGAAATGTCTTATTATCTTGGACTGCAAAAAATGTTTGCATTATCTGTCCCTTCTTCAGAATGCCAGAAAGTGTCTTACTACCTTGGGTTTTTGTATATTTCTTTTTAATAAAAACAAGGCCCCTGTTTCAGCCAGGCACTGTGCTTGCTTGCCTCTGTTTTTGCAGCAATTTCTGCACAAGGAAGTGATGTTGCCTACCAGAGGTTTCCTGAACTTGTCTAAGTAAATATTAAAACATAACTTTTCCTATGAGGTAGTTATTGTAAATATTTGAGCCCCTCGCTCCCAATAATAACACTGTGGAAAGCAAGTGAGAATATCAGAAATAGATGTTTCTAAAGAAAAATAATTTTTTCAACACTTCCTATCTTGGACTTTGGCCTTGGTGGTAAGATAACATGTTCTAGCTGTCATCCTACCCCGTGCTGCATATTTTGTGTCATTCTTACTCATAAGGGTGGGTCAAATGTTACCTCAAGTACAAATGGGGTTCTGAGAATTTGAGTGACAGACACAGCAATGCATGGACAAATCAACGAAGAAGCAAATTAGCACTCTCTGGGCCTGAGTTGCAAATGTTCTTTAATCTGCCTCTCACAGTGCATTCAGCATTAAAATAACTTAAGTAGCATGATTTAAATGGAATGTTGCACTGGTGAAGGGGTTATGACTGAAACCCAGCTACAAACATGCTTGTTTTGTAATCATGGTGCTTAAATAAAGATTTATATTAAAAAATGAAGAAGGAAGTTGTAACTGGGAGAAATGGAGAGGCAAGGCATATAAGCAATAGAGTGCTTGTGAGTTTTAATCTATATTCTGTTCTAGAACTATAAAATGTCATGTGATCCAGCAATGCCTTGCTTCTAAAACTGGACTTTTAAGAAGGTCCACATCTGAGGCCATATAACTGAATGGTACTAGGGAGGAGTTATGAAAGTTGGAGGAAGTCCTAAAAACCTTGGCAATGGCTAAAAGTTTCTGATTACAAAGTGACCAAAATTAATTCATTATTTATTTATTTATTTATTTATTTATTTATTTATTTATTTATTTATTTTTGTTCTGTGCTTAGAAATCACTCCTGGCTGGCTGAGGGACGACTGGGGATCAAACATAGGTTTTCCATGTTCAAGGCAAATGTGTTACTCACTGTGCTATTGCTCTGGTCCCTCCGTTGGCCGTTCTTTACAGATTTATTTACTGTGTTCTGTGGATTAGGCCATCATATGTCTAGGCCAATATTATATAATTATTTTTAACTTTTAAGAAATTGTCGCAAGCGGTAAGGTGTCTGCCTTGCCCATACTAGCCTATGATGGACCACGGATACCCCGGCCTCCCATATGGTCCCCAAACCAGGAGTAATTTCTTTTTTTTTTTTTTGAATTTTTTTATTTAAACATCTTGATTACAAATATGATTGTGATTTGGTTTCAGTCATGTAAAGAACACCCCCCTTCACCAGTGAAACATTCCCACCACCAATGTCCCAAATCTCCCTCCATCCCATCCCACCCCACCTGTACTCTAGACAGGCTTGTGTTGTGCCTTTAAGGTGTTCCTGGCAGCGTCATCCGTGCTGAATTTCTCAGGCAAAAAAAAGGGGTTGCAAATGTAACAAGTTTAAAAATCCCCACAGGATCCAGAGAGCACAGGGATTAAAGTTCTTGCTTTGCATACAGTCAACCCAGATTTGATCCTCAGCAGGATATTTTACTCAGTACTATATAGCATTCCAGCCATTGCTAGGAGTGACCCCTGAGCACAAAACCAAGAGTAAACCCTGATATCATCTTCAGATTCCTGCAATATGGGATATGATCATTCTAATTATTTACCCAAAGGATTGTGATACTGTAGTTTGTATGTTTGTGTCATTTTGGCTGTATGGAAACCTGTTGGATTCCCCCTGTGATGCTATAACCAGACCACCTGGTTGACAAAACCTTATAGAGCAAAAATAAATTAGGATCTCCTTAAGGTTTTTTGGAGACAGCATTCCTGAGATGGGGAAGAACAATACAGAGGGGTGCCATCTCCTCATGATCAGTGGCTACTACTAATCGGGCTTGACACCAGATTTGTCCCTCCTTTCTCACAGAGAGCTCAGGTTAAGGGAAAGATTACCTGTCAACACTGTGTTGCTCCTGAGGCAGTTCTAAGCCCCAATATTTATGTTTATCTTTTCCCTTGTGTCTCACATGCCTCTACTGTATACCGCCATCTTGCACATATCCCAGCTCTTTTGGTCCTATGTAAGCATTGTTGGAATGGAATAAAGTGTGTCTCTCTCTGGCCATCAGCCTGAGATTCTTTCCCAGTTATCATCTGGGAGAACTTCTTTGGTCCCCAAAACATGGAGAGGACAGAAATCGACTCTCGCTGGCTGACAGGGTTGACACAGAAATTTATATTTTCATTGAGGGTAAAGGAGAACAATTTTTAAAAAGGCGATCTTTGCATATAAAAGGAAGAAAAATGGTAAATATAGAACAAGGCTTCACAAACAGATTGTTTTAGCATATCTTAACTCTCCTGCCTCACTAATGCCGAGTGTCATCTGAATGGTTGGGGATCTGTTCACACCAATGGCTCTTTCCTCTAAACATCAGCAACACTGCAATATTACAGATCCATTAGTAGCTATTGAACAAAGGACTTCAGCTTGGAGGTATGGAGAATAAGGGAAGCTTCAAAAACGCCTAATTTGAAATCACAGCATAGAACCTACCAATTTGCAAGGCTCCCTGCTGCCAAGTAAATAAATATTAAGAAAAATTCAAGTACTTCAAGATTCATAAAACTGCATCAAACCCTCTGCCTCCGAGGAAGCACCTAGTTGGTGTGAGTTATTTCCTTCTTGTCTTAAAGTTTTGTATTTTCTCTAGGAATATTCATATTGGTTTCTGGCCTTCCAGAGATTAAAAACCAGATAAGCTGGACTTAGAGTCAGGGAAAATGCCCTTGCTTATTTTATGTCTTAAATAGCCAAAGGATCTCTTCTCAAATAAAGTTCTTTTCCCCAGACTCTGATGTTAAAATACATGATAATAGAGGCAAATGCCAGTTCAGATATTGCCATTCTTTTTGAAGGTTCTGTAAAACTCAAGACTCTTTTATGTGGATCTGTCATTGAAGAAAGTCTTAACCAGGAAGTAAAATGAGGCCTCCCTGTTTAACATCTGTTCCTCAGCTTGTTTTCCCCAGTAGTACCTTTTAGACTAGCTCCTTGATGTTCTAAATATCTTGTTAAATATTATGCGAGCATTTTAAATTCTGTTGGAGGACCATAAACGGGATTGCCATGATTTTAATGACTGCAGCCTTGCATTCTAATGACCAACTCTGCCATCTGGAAAATTTGGGAGCAAAACCCTAGCTTTGACATCTTGATCTGTCTGGATCTCATTCTGGTCCTATCTCTTCCTCTCACCATCACAACAAGTGTCTCTCACTAGTAGCTAGTAGCCAAACTTCTCTAATTCTCTAGCACCCTAAAATGATGCCATGGATTTGTTCTTCACTAGAAACCATCACAACTTATTTTAAATAGGTGTGTGTGTGTGTGTGTGTGTGTGTGTGTGTGTGTGTGTGTTTCAGTTCCTTGCTGAAATTCCTTCATTGGAATGCCTCATGTAAATGCAGAACAGCACATATTAGCATACATGTCACATTAGGAATAGCATTTTGTAAGAGACAATTCTCCAGTGCAGGTAAAAAGCATAATTAGCATGTTTTTATAGACCCCTGGGGGTGTGGCTTTGTGATAGAGCACTTGCCTTGCATCAATACAGCTGAGAATTTTATCACAAGCATTTCAGAGGCCAGCCCCACACCCTGGCATTACAACTACAAAGGGAAGGGGGAAAATGGCTCAGATACCCAATACCAATCCCAAATTAGTGTTTAGAAAAATAACATGAGTTTACCTTTGTTTACTCCGCTGCTATAAGCAACGTGCCTGGAAGAGAGATGGAGAGAAGGGGCAAAATTAGAAGTAACACCATGCACCTTATATTCTCAAAAGCAAAGCTGCAAGACATACACTCCATTCCCAGCCTAGAACATATGCAATTGTGTTTTTCATTTTTATTTATTTTATTACTCCATCCCCAGCCTAGAACATATGCAATTGTTTTTTTTTTCATTTTATTTATTTATTTATTTATTTATTTATTTATTTATTATTTTTGGGCCACACCTGGTGATGCTCAGAAGTTACTCCTGACTATGCTATCAAAAATTGCTCCTGGCTTAGGGAACCATATGGGATGCCAGGGGATAGAACTGAGGTCCATCTGGGTCATCTGCCTGCAAGTCAAATGCCCTACTGCTGAGCCATCACTCCGGCCCCACAACTGTTTTTTGCAAATGAGTATTTTTATGTAGGTACTGTGGTTCAAAAATATGTCCATAATAAAGTTTCAGGCATTCAGTGTTCTAACACCAATTCTACCACCAGTGTTAACTTCCCTCTACCGGTTGCCCAGTTGAATCCATTCTTAATGGCCCACGGTACTTGGCTGACTTTCTATTTGTACAGAAAGGGATAAAATAAAGCTTTTCCTTTCCTGTTTGATATTAGTGTAGTCAGAGCTCATGTAGCATTTTCTTAGTAAACTCAAAAGGAAGTAAATGGGAATCCCCCCCAACACACACGCACACACACACATACACACACCAATAAACACTTGTTAGAGTCGTGTGCAAAAATGATAGGCAAAGTTCCAAATCCCAAGAGGTTTACTTCTTATATAGAAATGTATAATTTTGGGGGCTGATGGGATAACACAGCAGGTAGGGTGTTTGCCTTGCACATGGCTGACTCAGGTTCGATCTTCAGCAATTCATATTGGTTCCCCAAGCCTGCCAAGAGCAATTTCTGAGCACAGAGCCAGGAGTAACACCTGAGCATTGCTAGGCATGGGCTAAAAACAAAAACAAACAAAAATAACCAACAACAACAACAACAAAAGATATGTATGGTTTCTAAAACTAAAGCCAAAGAATCAGTACTTGCCTTGCATGTGGCCAGTTGGGGTTTGACCCCCCCAACATCACATTTGGTCCCTTGAGCACCGCCAGGAGTAATTCTTGAGCCAAGTGCTAAAACTAACCCTGAGCATCGCTGCATATGGCTCAAACACCAGTCAATAAATCAATAAATAGTAAAACCTACTTATTACATAGAACTAATTTTAGGGTTTTGTTCTTGGTCCTTTTTAGTAATGTGGATTCCTGAGCATAGATATTCCTTTGATCCCCTTTACTCTGAGAAAACCCTAACCTAGAGCTTCAGGGTGACTTTTTCATTCTCAGATCCTGGGAAGGAGGTTTAGTGCATTGGCCACTAGCTGCCACCCAGACAGTGCTCCCAGGGTCTCGAAGCATTACACACTCATGACTATTCAGAGGGTTCTTTGTCTGCTTGGTATTGGTAGTCCACACACACACACACACACACACACACACACACTTCCAGTAGTGCTCAGGAATTACTCCTGGCTCTGCACTCAAGAATGACTCCTGGGAGGATTCAGGGATGCTGGAGATAGAACCCCATTGGCTCTATGCAAGGCAAGTGCCTTATCCCTGTACTGTGGCTCTAGCTCAAGGCCTTCCCTATTTGATTCTCCAAACAGAATATTGTCCTTGCCATGGAATACATTAAACTGAGAAGCTTCTGCACCTGAAAAGAAATAGTGCTCAGGATACAAGAGTCACCCACTGAGTGGGAGAAACTATTCACCCAACACCCTTCAGATAAGGGGCTAATATCCAAAATATACAGGGCACTGACAGAACTTTACAAGAAAAAAACATCTAATCCCATCAAAAAATGGGGAGAAGAAATGAACAGACACTTTGATAAAAAAAAGAAATACAAATGGCCAAAAGGCACATGAAAAAATGCTCCTCGTCACTAATCATCAGGGAGATGCAAATCAAAACAACGATGAGATACCACCTCACACCGCAGAGATTGGCACACATCACAAAGAATGAGAACAATCAGTGCTGGCGGGGATGTGGAGAGAAAGGAACTTTCCCATCCTGAGGTCTTTCTGAATGCCTGGTGATGAGGCACCTGGGCAGGGGCTGAAATGCCACTACTCATGCCAGTATTTCTCTGGTGCTCAAGGACGCCCTCTGTTGTCTTTCTCCTTGAGTGCACTTCACTGGAGCCATTTTTTCGATACTAGGCCAACAAATGCCCATAGCAAGTGTTCAAAAAATTGAATAGGCAGGGCACTTGCCTTGCATGTAGCCGATCTAATTTCAATCCCTGCACCCCAGGCCTATTGGAGTGAATCTCAAGTGCAGAGCTAGGAGCAATCCCTGAGCAGTTCTGGGTTTGTACCCAAAACCAGAAATAAATGCATCTATAAAATTGTTGAGGTGAGGGTCAGAGAGGTAATATGGGAGGTCCTTGCCTTGCATGATGTTGAAGTGACTGCAATGGCAAACCTGGTTCAAATCCCGGCCACTATGATAGTTCCCCAAACACCCTCAGAGGTCACTCTTAGGAATAGTCCCTGAGCACTGTTGAGTGTGGCCCAAACCCTCCACCCTTCCAAATGTTGTGTTACATAAAGTGAGAGTAGGAGCCGGAGAGATAGCACAGCTGCGTTTGCCTTGCAAGCAGCCGACCCAGGACCTAAGGTGGTTGGTTCGAATCCCCGTGTCCCATATGGTCCCCCAGGCCTGCCAGGAGCTATTTCTGAGCAGATAGCCAGGAGTAACCTCTGAGCACCGCTGGGTGTGCCCCCCCCCCAAAAAATAAAATAAAATAAAGTAAGAGTAGAGTCGTTTTCTTTGTCTTGTTTTGTTTTGTTTTGTTTTGGTTTGGTTTGGTTTGGTTTGATTTGGCTTGGAGGCCACACCCGGTGAGGCTACGGATTACTCCAGGCTATGTGCTAAGAAATCGCTCCTGGCTCATAGGACCATATGGGACACTGGGATCAAACCAGGTCCATCCTGGATCTGCCACGTGCAAGGCAAATGCTCTACCACTGTGCTATCACTCCGGCCCCAGGATCGAGTCATTGTTTTCTATTAAACCTTAGGAATCCTTGACCAAAGCATATTTTAAAAATGATTATGATATCTTAGGGTAACCTAGGGATGATAGTGTTAATTTGAGCTGCACAATTCTTGCACCCGGTCAGTGTTTCTTTTCAGGGACTTTGCACTCATTTGCTCTTCACAGAATCAAAAAAGATCCCTTCCCAGCATCCCCTTATGCTTTGTTCCTTTTTTAGTAGAGAAAAAATTTTTTGTTTGTTTTTGGTCCACACCCGGCGGTGCTCAGGGGTCACTCCTGGCTGTCTGCTCAGAAATAGCTCCTGGCAGGCACGGGGGACCATATGGGACGCCAGAATTCGAACCAACCACCTTAGGTCCTGGGTCAGCTGCTTGCAAGGCAAACGCCGCTGTGCTATCTCTCCGGCCCCAGTAGAGAAAATTAGAATAGACATGTAGAAGAGTCAGCCTTATTGCTTGAGACAGATCTGTTATCTTGGATCTTTTTTGGAAAAGCCATCATGTCCTTTTCTTATTATATCCTTATCTTTCATCTTCAATTGCAGGTTTGTATGCAGCTTGGTGTATTATGGCTTAACCCTGAGCGCAGGTGATCTCGGTGGAAATATTTATGCCAATCTGGCTTTGTCTGGCCTCATAGAGATTCCATCTTACCCTCTCTGTATCTACTTGATTAATAGAAAATGGTAAGTATGGATGGCTGTGGAGGGCCCCATGTGGAATACACATACACTCTATTTGCCCAAGTACCTGAATATTCTTTCTCCATGTACCACATCTGTCAAGTCTACATGGGAATTCAAATTCCTAATTGCTAACAGAGAATTCATTTTAATGTAATATTTCTTCAATTGTAGGTTTATAGGTTTTAAATTTTAATATCTCATGTCAAAAGTCATTATCATCTACCTATTCTTTTTGTAATTTAGATTATTCTTTTTAGAATAGTCCAAATATTTAGAACAAAAGAATAGTTTGTATAATTTGTTGGTCTTAGCAGATAGAATTACTGGCTTTCTATAGAGAGAAATCAACTCAACCACTATCATTTATTAATGGGTTCTCACACAAGACAAAGACCTGATGGAAATGACAAGACTTTATTCCCTCTTTCAGATCCACTGGACTTTTTGAGGGAAGATTATATCCTAATTTTGCTACCCTTTTCAGTGGGCACAGTTTTAAAAATACTTCATGAAAGTTCTCTTATAGATAATCCTTCTTTCATGGCTTCCTTATTTAATCCCTGCCCAAGGCATTTTAAAGTCTTGGTGATCCAGGGATCAGTGGCTTATATATTTTATCTTCTCTAGACATCATCACTTCAGCCATGTATAGCCTTCCTTTTGTATGGTGTTTGGTATCATTGGTATAAATTTGGGGGTGTTTGAAAGGGAAGCGTTAGGTGCTGTAAAGTGGAAAGCTTTTCTTTGGGTAATATTCCCAGTTTCTGGTTCTGGCTGCGTATTTGGAAATCTGTCCCCAACTTCCTGTTCCTTTATGCCCTTAGAGCTTTGTGTGCTGATGACCCTGATGTTATTAAGATAACATCTCTGGGAAGGTGGTTCCCAGGTGTTTTGGCCCCCTAATCCCTGTTTATTTTAGCACAGAGGCTGTTACTTGAAGAGTGTTGTTAAATCCAGATTAACTGCATAGTTCAACTCAATGACTGTAGACCCTGTTCTCTCCTGTCTACCTGACCCCTGCCACACCAGAGTCTCGATCACAGCTTGATATTGAGGGGAGAGTCCACAGAGGGAAGTGGACAGTCCTAATCTGAAACTGGTCTTAGCCACAAGTTCTGGCCATGGCTAGAACCATTGACTTTCCTCAATATGTGGACCTATTCTTAAAGTTGGCATTAGAAACTTCCTCTGGCAAAATCTCTATGATAATTACAAGTGATATTGATGTTCCTAATCGTTGGATTAATCATCCTTCTCCCTAAACTATATGGCATATCATCCTTCACCTTCAGGCTTGATGGCTTTCATTTTTCCATGTCAAAAGCCCATCTGGTCATGAAGAATTTCTAGAGAGACCCTTAACCTTAACCTTTTCTCCACCATGGGGGTGGTTGTCCTATCTTCCCAATAAATACTGTGGTCCCACCAGTCTCTTATCTCACTCCACATGGTGAGAAAGGTCCACGGATCCATATTCCATTTGTCTCCAGCCTGGTTTGTATTATTTTTTACAGTGACCCTGACCCACTCCTGTTTCCCCTTTTACAGCGTGTGGATTTATTCACACCTAACTTTGTAGGTTGCAGCTCTTTATGAAAACAGACTTGTGGGTCAGAGCAATAATACAGTTGGTAGGATGCTTGCTTGCAGATGGCCGAATTGGGTTCAATTCCCAGCATTCCATATGGTCCCCAAGCCATGCCAAGAGTGATCCTTGAGTAAAGAGCCAGGAATAAGTCCACTAAACATCACTGGGAGTGCCCCCAAACAAAACAAAACAGTCTTGTTCATGTTGACAACTCTCTTCCAAGTCTAAAAAAGAGTTCTTTCTCCCTGTATAGTGCCCAATGTTTTACTCACCAACAAGAAAGGTGGGATTTGTTTTCTCTACTTCTGCTTTTTAAAAAAAATGCAGGAAGGTTATCTCATAGCATTTAATATTTTCTGAAGATTCCAGTAATGATCAGTGCTGGACATTTCCATTCTGTCTGTCACATTCTCCATCTCATTCAGATATAGGTTATAATAGTGTCTGCCTTATGGTTATTAACAGTTAATAATTCAATTTATCAGTTGACAGTTTGAAAGCATGGCACACAGGGAGAGAGCTATGAAGAGTCTGTGCTCTCTTCTTCACCAATCTCACCCAACAATTTAATCATACCCCTTCATACATTTTTCTTTGTTTTGTGCTGGCTTTTATTTTAGACATCTCGGCCAGTCACAGTCGAGGCATCTGGAAAATGAAACGGAGGACACCGAATAAGAAAGGTTGGGGGAAAGAGCAGATGCATAACATTCTCAAGAGACCTGTGTAATTTTTTTTCCATTGTTCAGGTTCGGTCGGAAGCGGACATTGGCCATGTTTCTGTGCCTAGGAGGGCTGGCTTGTCTTATTGTCATGTTTCTTCCAGAAAAGAAAGGTATGCTTTTCAAATTTCTATGTAAGGGTTGTGAACAGCACTTTTAGTACAATGAAGCTCACTAGAGGAGAGAGATTACCATATGCCATGCTTCATTTCTATGATTGCATATTATTTAGCAATTGTGTGGGGCCATAATGGGCCAGATTCTTTCCATTGCCTAAACTGTTCTCTGGGTGAATAATGTGCTTGGAGGTGCACTATTAATTCTTTCAGGCGATTAAGTTACCATCTGGGGTGGCTGGAATATGCTACTGATAATGTTAGGGTTGTTTATATGATGGGAATGGTACTAAAAGAAACTCTCTCCAAGGCTTCAGATCATGCTCTGTTTGGCTTCTCCCCAGAATGCAGGGCAGAACTGTTGCAGGGCAGGGAAGAACTGTTGCAGAACCCCCCAGTACCTCTGTCAATACCTCTAAGGTACCCCCAGAAGGAATAACAAGAGCCATAGAGTCACACTGTTGATTATACCTAGCACTGTCTCAGTTTCATGTCAGTTGAGAATAAAACTTGTCTTTGGGAAATTTTGCATTTCTATGTGTTTGTGGATTGACTCTACAATACACAGCTTCCGAAAACATTTTTCTTGCACCTTGGTGTTTTGGCACTAAGTCCCTTAGGGTTACTAGATAGAGTTCTGGAGACTGTTGTTTTGGGTGGATTTTGGTGGGGAGGGTCTCACAACTGGCAGTGCTCAGGGGATACTTCTGCCTCTGCATTCAGGAATTACTCCTGGCAGTGCTCAGGTGACCATATGGGATGCCAGGGAACAAATCCAGGTTGCCGTATGTAAGTAAGTGCCTTATCTGCTGTACTATTGCTCCAGCCCTAGGGATTGTGGTTCTAATAATAGTCTTCCACCAGAAGTGGCCCCTAACAAGCTCTGCTGCTGGGGCCTTAGAACAACAAAAGGCCACTTCAGGTGACTTTGGGGTTTGCTAGAGCCCCATAATGGAGCTTTCACATTGGGCGGAAGACATAGCGAGATGTTTCTATGAAGTTTTAATACTCGCTGGAAATGTAGCTGAAGAATGTATTTTCTTTTTTTTTTTTTTTTTTTTCACTCTGGCCCCCCCTTTATTTATTTACCAGTATTTTTATTTTTGGGTCACACTCGGAGGCACTCAATGGTTATTCAAGAATGTATTTTCTATCAGTGCATATCATGTATAGAAAGTTCTTCATATAATTGTTTCTCCTGGACATACAGTTGCACCTGGGTCTCTTCAAGACTTCAAGAACTTGATTTGATGTTCTTCTCCTACTCTGCATCCACTGGGGTCCCATTTAAGGCCCAGAGTCCTCTTTAAGTTCAGATTGGGGGTTGTTCAATTGATTTTTGGGTCACACCCAGCAATGCTCAGGGGTTTACTCCTGGCTCTGCACTCAGAAGTCACTCCTGGCAAACACAGGGGATCATACGGGATGCCAAGATTTGAACCAGGGTATGTCCTGTGTTAGCCATGTGCAAGGCAAATGCCTTCCGCTATGCTATGGTGGAAATTTTATTCAATATTTAGAATGGTCTTACTATGACTTTCATGACATCAGGAATACTAGCAAATTCAGTTAACTTGGCCTATTTCTTATTCTTCATGGGCTGGTAGATATTAAGTACCCTGTTCTTTTTCTTGAGGTAGTAATCAGAGTATGAAATATAGTAATCATAGTATAAAATAATACAAAGCAGTACTTATAGCTGCAAGCTCAAGTCACTGAGCTTACAATTTCAAAACATTCTAGCCTTAGATTTAGCAGTTTGCTGTTTAATAGATGATTTGGGAATTCATTGATTTCTACCCACAATAGTCCAATGTCTAACATAGAAAAAATATCTTTTTTTTTTTTTTTGGTTTTTGGGCCACACCCGTTTGATGCTCAGGGGTTACTCCTGGCTATGTGCTCAGAAATCGCCCCTGGCTTGGGGGGACCATATGGGACGCCGGGGGATCGAACCGTGGTCCTTCCTTGGCTAGCGCTTGCAAGGCAGACACCTTACCTCCAGCGCCACCTACCCGGCCCAGAAAAAATATCTTAATGCTACTACAAACACCTGTTGCATGACACTTTGTGAACCAAGCTAATTGCATTCAGTCTTTCTTTGTTGTGTGTGTGTGTGTGTCCTCCAGGAAACCCCCTGAGGACAGTCCACAGAGCCATTTCTACAATAACTCAAAGTGGAGCAGATGTGTGGGTCCCATCAGGAACCACCCTCACTCTCTGCCCACTTACCATCTGGGGAAAGAGCAGGTGGCACCCTTTGCCAAAGGTGCCCCTTGGTGGACACCAAGAAAGAAATACAGAACAGCCTATCATTCACAAGCCAAAAATGTGCCTCAGGGACATGATACCAATTTTATATTTAGAAAAGTTGAGGTCTTGTCTAATTCTTCGGATTTCCAGGGAAAGAAATTCCATAAGGCCCCTTAGCAAATTGCTTCTATTTTTAATAGCCATTAGAATGTTAAAATGATCCTCTTCTACTATATCTCAGCCCATTTCTTTTCATTATATTCATCACTAGAGAGAGAGAAAGAACAGATGGTCACCCCCATTTTTTTTGCATAATCCTTTCTATACTTGTAGAGAGTCATCTAACTGTGCCTGAATGTTCTCTTTATTGAGCTAAAAACATTTGTTTAAACTTTCCTTGAATCTCTCACATTTAGCATTAAATATTTGGATGGTTTTCTTTTAGATATCATTTTATTTCAAAGCTCAGATATTTAAGCTATGTAATACAAATTCGAAGAAGTACGTGGTTGGAGGCCTAGTACTGAGAAAAATTCTACTTGCTTCTTGTGTGACTTGAAAATCACTTGTTCTCTTACTGCTTTTTATACTCATTTCCCCTCTACTAAACATGAATTCATTCTCATCTTCCTGCTAACTTATATCCCCCTGTTTTGCCCATTACTTTTAATATCTATATATGATTTTGGCCTCTGCCTGATACACAGACATCAAGTGTGTTCTAAATAATATTTTCTTCTTATTTTAAACTTTATTTATTTATTGCTTGGTTGGTTGGTTGATTGGTTGGTTTTTGGGCTACACCCAGTGATATTCAGGGGTTACTCCTGGCTCTGCTCTCAGAAATCGCCCCTGGCAGGCAGAGGGGCCATATAGAATGTTGGGAATCGAACAGCAAGGCAAATGCCCTACTGCTATGCTATCTCTCCAGCCCCTAAACAATATTTTCAGAAAACAGATTGCTTTGGCATTCCTTGGATTTGCTATTTAATTTGACAGAAATATCTTGACCCATATAAAATGGTGCACCATTGGCTTTTAATGTTCTACCCTAACACTCAGGTCCCAAGTGAACATTAAACCCCTAACCCACCTTTTCCTCCAGGTTGCTCATCCAGCCTTTTACCTCATCCCTGGTTTTTGCTTGAAGAACCCTAAATAAATCAAATGCTGACTTCCTTTATGTGCCCCCATTTATGTGCAATATAATGCCAGTGCTGTGATAGGATATATTATTCTTCTATTAGTAATAAATTGTCCAAGGTGACAGAATAGTTAAGATGTGGACCTGGGGTTTAGATTTCACATCTTCTTGATTCTTTTTTTTTTTTTTTGGTTTGTTCTTTGGCTTGGGGTTCAAATCCAGTGACGCTCAGGGGTTACTCCTGGTTAGGCACTCAAAAATCACTCCTGGCTTGGGAGACCATGTGGGACACCAGGGATCGAACAGCAGTCCATTCTAGGTTAGCCATATGCAAGGCAAACACCCTACCACTGCACCACCCCTCTGGCCCCTGATTCTTAACCCAGTCTCTGAGGACACTTTTTACCCTTGTGGCATTCAAGGATCCTCAAGTGTGCACTGTACCTGGGAAAGCTGTAATCTTAGAGGTGAGTGGCTGCTTTTCATTGCTGATGGAGCAACGTGATGGAATCTGGCCTGGCTCTGACTCTGAACTGTCAGGATAGTGCTGACCTCTGTGGCCCAAAGGCTGAGGGTGACCTGTCAGAGCATTTGAGTGATAAGGAAGATCCGATTTCTGGTGAAGATGTAGCCTTAGACTTGGCTCCAGTGCTGCACTGAGTGCTTGCTGCCCTCTCATTCTTTAGTCAAGTGACTAGAAATCAAATGACTTATCTCATCCTTGCTAGACAAAGGATATGGTGCCTCAACAGGACCTAATCCCTGACTTCACAAAACTTGAAATCTAGTGAGGAAAAGAAATTATTTTTTTAAAAAACGCAGAATGGGAACCAGAGTGATAGCACAGTGGTAGGACGTTTGTCTTGCACACGGCTGCCCAGGATGGACCTGGGGTCAATCTCCAGTGTCCCATATGGCCCCCCCAAGCCAGGATTGATTTCTGAGCACATAGCTAGGAGTCACAGGGTATGGCACAAAAACCAAAAAAAAAAAAATGCAGGATGGGGGAGTCATAGGGGAAGATAATATGACAGTTAGGATGCTTGCTTTGCATGTGGCCCACTAGAATTTTATCCTTGGCCCCCTATATGTTCCCCACGTCCATCAGGAACATGATCTCTGAGTTCAAATCCAGCAAGTTAAGTAAACCCTGAGAACAGCCATTATAGCCCCTACCACCACCACCAATGAATAAATAAATAAATAACAAAAAGCAAAAAATAAGACCCAATAAAAGGGCAGAAGCATTATGAAAATGGACAACAAAATGCTTTGGATACTTTTAACTTCAGTCCCAAGAATAACAGAGACCAGCTAATCTCTTGCTGCAAGCAATTATAAAACCAGACAAACTATAAGAAGTGGGCATTTCTGACATGGAACAGTAGGCTTCAGAGTTAGTCAGTGACCCTGAGAGATGGGAAGTATTCATCAGAGACTGTCCAAACTCAGTTTCCCAGGAACAGTGCAGAGGAGGGACTCTGAAAGCTCTGCTCAAGTTTGCAAAACCCAGGAAGCCATGACTGAAATTTTCTGGGCCAAGTAGTGGAGAAAAATAGAAGTCCATGAGGAAGATTCCCCGATAGCTGAGAATGGGACTCCCTCTCTTCACCTTCTTAGTGGTCTGCCTGTGCATTCAGGGAGATTGTAAGGCCAGGGAGAAGCCACAAAGAAAAGTTAGACACAATGATCCTTTGAGGCACAACTTTTGTTGGCCTCAGCCCAAAATGAAGTAACAGGAGAAACCTCCTGCTTAAAGTCATCCTAGTCTAAGGGCTGTTTGTTGTGCCCCTAAAATGCATTTACCTTTTTTTTTGGGGGGGGGTGAAGAATTTGAGCCATATTTAAAGTGCTCAGAAGCTAGTCCTGGGTATGTACTCAAGAGATTATATGTAGTGTCTAGGACTTGAACCAGGATGGCCATCATAGCTACCACAAAGTGCAGGGTATTGACATGTGCTTCGCATGCAGCAGACCTTGGTTCAGTCCATCTTCTGGGCTTTGAATATCACTGAGTTTAGCCCAAAACCGATGAAAATTTGAAAAATTGGGGCTGAAGCAGCACCCTATAATGAACAGGGTGTTTGTCTCATACACGGCTGACCCAGGACAGGAAGGATCTGGTTTCAATCCCCAGCGTCCCATACAGTACCCTGAGCTTGCCAGGAGTGATTTCTGAGTGCAGAGCCAGGAGTAACCTCTGAGAGCCACTGGGTGTGGCCCAACAACCCCAATTTTTTTTTCAAAAACTGAAGAAAACTTCAAACATAAATTCCATTAAGAAATGGAAAAGGAGGGCCCGGAGAGATAGCACAGCGGCGTTTGCCTTGCAAGCAGCCGATCCAGGACCAAAGGTGGTTGGTTCGAATCCCAGTGTCCCATATGGTCCCCCGTGCCTGCCAGGAGCTATTTCTGAGCAGACATCCAGGAGTAACCCCTGAGCACCGCCGGGTGTGACCCAAAAACCAAAAAAAAAAAAAAAAAAGAAATGGAAAAGGAATTAGGAAGGTAGCTCAATGGAACAAATGATAGAACCCCATGCTTTTTTTTGTTTGTTTGTTTGTTTATTTTTTTATTTTGAGGTCACATCTGGTGACAGGTTATTTCTAGCTATGCTCTCAAAAATCATTCTTGGCTTTGGGGGACCATTTGGGACTCTGGGAATCTAACTCCTGGGTCAGCCACATGCAAGGTAAATGCCCTACCCCTGTGCTATCTTTCAAGCCCCAACCCCACATTTTATTTCTGGCACTTCGTGGTCTACTGAACACTGCTGAATGTAGACCTCAAAAAACCTATTGAGATATAATAGGGACAAGAGAGATATTTCAGCAAATAGACATTTGCCTTGCACATGGCAGTCCTGAGCATGGTCCTCATAACTACACTTTGTCCCTGACAGTCTCCAGGTGTGATCCCTGAGCCTAAAACCAGATTTAAGCCTTAGCACTGCCAAGGGAGACTCAAAAAGCAACAAAGAAAAAAAATGCAACAATCCTGAATGTGTGTAGAGCTAGAAACAGGTCCACATACATGAAGCAAAAGTAGACCTGACAGGAGAAAAAAAGTACAAAGTAGTGACCAGATATTTTAATATTTCTCTGTTGGTAGCTGATTAAAAATAACTAAAGATCTGGAAATGTAATTTGTGAAAAAGATCAACCTGAATTTTGTGGAATAGTCTATCTTTATTTTTCTAAATTACTTTAGACTTACTCCTGACTGTGCTCAGGGATTGCTTTTGTCAAACTTTAGGCCCCAGACAGGTGCCCAGGGATTGAACTCATGTCATCTAAGTACAAGGCTAACACTCTATCCGCTGTACTATTGCTCTAGCCCCAAAATATTTTTAGTTAAGGTAAAACATATAGAAGTTTGTGGAATGCAGTTAAAGCAGAGCTTATGGACATTGCATAATTTTTAAAATTCTGAAAAACAGGATGTTTTCAGAGTTAGGAATTTAGCCCCAACCTGGAGCACTTGCAGAGAATGTGAAAAGCATGACTTAATCCCCCACCATAAAAACAAACAAACAAACACCAGTCTAAGTAAATGTTCTAAGACTCCACTCGAATATTTTCTTAGTTTTTCCTAAGAAAATTAAAAATGAGACCATGGATATCATTCAAAAGGCTGAGCACATGCTTCGTATGGAGGAGGCCTGGGTTCTAGCAATGGCCCCACCTGGTTTCCAAGTACTGTCAGGAGCAATGGCAAGACACCATGCAAGGACTAGCTTTTGAGCACTGCTTGTGTGGCCCCCAAACATCTGCCTCCTCCCCCCCCCCCGAGAAATAAAAAGGAAAGAAAATGGTAAATCAAACATGAAGGAAAAATATGTAAGTATAAAACACATCAATGGAAGTTAAAACAAAATTTAAATAGAGGCCCAGTGGTACCAGAACACATTAGCACAGCTGGTAGGGGTAGGGCACTTGACTTCCATGCAGTTACCTGGGTTCAATCCCTTGCATCCCATATGGTCCCCCAACACTGCCAGAAGAGATTTCCGAGCAAAGAGCCAGCAGTGACCCCTGAGCACTGCCAAGTGTGACCCCAAAACAAAAACAAAGCAAAACAAAACAAAACAGAATGAGCCCAAGAGATAACACAGAGGTTAAGGCTCTTGCCTTGTATGCAGCTAACTCTGGTTGAATCCCTGCCATTATATATGTTCCCTCATGCACCTCTAAGAATAATTAGCTTCTGAAATGTAGAGCCAGGAGTAATTCCTGAGCACCACTGCATGTGGCCTAACCCCCACCTCCTAAAAATTTAGATTAAAGTTTTCTGTAGGATTTACATAAAAAAGACAATATGTTATTAAAATCGAAATGATGTATAGCTAATGGGACAAATTGAATATGCCATGTGCTGTAAATAGTCATTTGGCTCATTATATGTTTTTAAGAGGGACTGAGATTTTATTCTGGAATGGGGTATATTATATGTCTTTCTCTTTAGACCTTTAGAGAGAATGAAAGCAGTTTCTTTTCACTTCCATTAATCTTTCTTGTAGTCCCTCCACTTACTTATTCCATGAAATGGAGTGAGTCCCTCTTTGCACCCTGTTATGGAGGTAGGTGTTCTGAAGGACCCAAGTACAAACAAGAAGTCAGTCTTGGCCTGAGGTACTTAAAAGCTATTCTGGAAAAGCAGACAAGATAGAAATACAAAGCTTTTTTGAAAAAAAAATTTATTAATATCTTTATTTAAACACCTTGATTACAAACATGATTGGAGTTAGGTTTCAGTCATGTAAAGAACACCCCCCTTCACCAGTGCACCATTCCCATCACCAATGTCTCGAGTCTCCCCTTTTTAAGAGAGTATCTGCAGCATTCTAGTTGGTTGGATCAGCAAAGATGGCCAAAGGAGAGGTTGTTGCCTCTAAGTTATTTAAGGGATGAGAATTTTGCATGCTGTCCTAGGAAGAGACAAATGAGCATATTCTATTTGGAAGAAATGTCAAGGAGACTGAAAGGCAATTACTTTGGTGATTAGGACATCACTGATGACCTTCACGACTAGAAGTTTCAGAAGCAGATGGCATTAGAAGCCAGAGATATCAAGTTAGTAGGAGCAGTAGAGCGAGTGGAGAGTGGCCACTCATTAGAGTTATTTGATTGTTCAGGGGCAAAGGCCAACAGTCTTTTCCCCATCAAGAGAATGTTTTCCTCACCAGGAGAAAAATGTTCTCTGAAGGCAAAGTTTACTGGCTTATTGGAGGGGACAGGTTTAATAGATTTGAAAGGGAATAATTATTTAAGATCCCAAAAAGAATAACCATCATAAAGAAAAGACCCACAGACTATTTCCCATATTTTTGAGAGGCAAATGAAGTGGCACAAAGTATATTTGTATATCTGATATAAAAATGCTACATGAATTAACTCATTGGTGAGGCTATAGCTCAGGATTGGCAAGGGGACCTGGATTTGATTTCCAAATTATAAATTAAAAAAAAGGAAAGGAAAGAAACAGAATTCTGGTTAGTAATTCAAATAAAAAATTGAGGTGGAAATATTAGTATCTATTTTCAGAGTCCCATCTTGAAATTATTATTGTTATGGGCTTATTCCCTACTCTGACAACAAAAGCCCAAGAAATACAAAATAAAGATCATTTGGGGGCCTCTTCTTGGCCCCAGACTTGCACACTTCATGGGCCAAAGTTTTTCACCATTTTACACCATTGCTTGTCCACCTGTGTTGAATGAGAAGTTGGTAGCAAGAAGAAACAAGTACAACCTTGATAGCCACAGCAGATTGATTTCAGTGAAGTGTTTTTACACCTGAAAAAATTTTCAGGAGCTGAGAGGATTCAGGAATAATGACAAGTTTAATCACAAAATGATAAACCCTGTGTAAGATTCGACTGGAATGGCCAAAACATCTAGAAAGAGTTGTATGTATTTGTGTGGTGGATGTATATATAAATGTGACTGCTTTATGTGTGTGTATAAGAGAGGTAGGGAGTGCATGTGTGTGTGTGTGTGCATATATGAGTGTATATCAGAGAGCATATGCATATGTGAGTGCGTGAGAGAATATATGTGTGAGAATGAGTGTAATAGGTGTATTCTTCTCAGTGTGGTTTCTGCTACTCTCCCTCTGCTGTTAATGACTCTGGCACCTTCTGGAAACTTCTGGAACGTGTTATTGAAAGGAGCTTTGTTGAACAGGACCTCATGGGTGTTGCTCTCTTCAGAAGCAGGGCTGTTTGCAGTGGTGAACAGCCGTTCCTTGTCTCTGCTGGGGAAGCTGACCATCAGTGCTGCCTTCAATGTTGCATACATCTATACATCAGAGCTCTACCCCACTGTCATCAGGTATGTCTCACACAAACCTCCCTCCCCCTCATGTGTCTGTGTTCCCCTCAGGTACCGGGACACTCCCTCATTTTCCTCAGAGCATTTTTAGCTACAATTTAGCAAGCAATTTTGAAGTCCAAAAACCAGTTGTGCCAACTACTATTGGTCTGCTTGATTGAAGAAAAATGTAGCAATATCATAGGTTGATCTTCTCATGTAAATATTGAGAGAAGTACTCTACACTAGTGTTTCTCAACTGAGTACCTTATGGACCCTATGAGCTCTTAGGACAGTCTAAGGTGATAATTGTGTAAATGGGGTGAGGAGATGGAAGCACATAGGATGAAATGATAGAGCCAACCATAGGACAGGAAATAGGTTCAGAAGGAGAAGCTACAGTCAGAAAAAAGTTGAAAACTAATCTACTTATATTTTTCTACAGTACCATATAGTTTTCACTGCTATAATACTTTACATTACTACAATACTCTCCAATAATGGAGTACTTTTTGCCACTGCAATATTCTATATTACTACAGCAATCTATTTCAACACTACTCTTCATTACTGTAGAAATCTCTGGGGCCGGAGAGGTAGCATGGAGGTAAGGCGTTTGCCTTTCATGCCGGAGGTCATCGGTTCGAATCCCGGCGCCCCATATGGTCCCCTGTGCCTGCCAGGAGCAATTTCTGAGCCTGGAGCCAGGAATAACCCCTGAGCACTGCCAGGTGTGACCCAAAAACCAAAAAAAAAAAAAAAAAAAAAAAAAAAGAAATCTCTACAATTCCTGTCCCATCATAAAAGAATAATAGTCTTTCTGTCAGTGACTTTATTTTATTTAGTTACCTGTCCTATAATTGTGTCAGGCTGATGGCAAACTGGGAACATGGTTATGATACCCATATTTGCATTTTAAATGATTCTATATATTAATAATTGAATATTAATTTATTGTATGAGTTATTAGAGGGGATCTTGATTAATAAGAAAAGAACATGTTCTTCCCCAAGTGTTCCCTCATAAAATTAATCTGAAAACAAAAGCAACAGGTAGTTTGCAGAGCAGGAGTGTAGCTGAGTCTTTGAAGAATCCCCTTGGTGGGCCAACACAACTATGGACATTTTGAGCATCATTCCAGTAAAATATTCTGTTTTCTTTATCCATTCAAGCCACAGTGGATTTTCTGCCTCTTAAAGTAACCTCCATTTTCCCAAAAAATTTTCCCACATTGTCATCAATTGGCTAGTTATTTCCTACTTGCAGCTTCTGGCTGCAAACCCAGGATGGTCATTTTATCCAACTGGGCCACTTTGGAGAGAAAATGTGGGCATTTTTAATAAGTAGCTGGTATAATATAGGGGTATCCTCCATATTACCATTATCATTCTCCTTGCCTCACACCTCTTTTATTCCCACATTTTCCAAGAAGATGATCTTTCTTTCTTGAAAATATATATACTCATTCAGTTTCTATTTATATGCTTTATCCCTTAGGAGTCAGTTGAGTTTAAATACATGACAGATCATAAAGTCCAGACTTAACGGTTTTCTTAACTGAGAGAAGACATAAGATTGTAAAAATATTTTATGAATGATTATAGGATGGCCAGAGAGATAGCTCAGCAGACTCAAGTATGTGTTTTATATGTAAGAGACCCAGGTTTAGTCCCTAAAATTGCATGATCTTCTGATAAACCAAACACAGGACTGAGAATCCCCAAGTACTACCCAAAATAGGAGGAGCAAAGAGCTAATACAGTGGGTAAAGAAGTACAATTTGATCCCAGCACTATATTTGATCTTTATAGGTTCCCCATGACTGACCTCTAGAACACAGACACGGGAGCTCAGTCTCAAAATAAGACAGATTATAAGAACATAAAAATGTGTTTATTTTGTAGTGGCCTCTATAACTTCATTGTCCAATATGGTATTTACTAAACTTATGTCTATTTAAATTTAATTAAAATGAACTAATTAATGGGGCCAGAGAAATAGCACAGCGATAGGGGCGTCTGCCTTGCATGCGACCGACCAGGAAGGGACCCGGTTTGATTCCCAGCATCCATGTGGTCCCCCAGCCTCCCAGGGGTGATTTCTGAGTGCAGAGCCAAGAGTGACCCCTGAGCACCGCTGGGTGTGGCCCAACAATCAATCAATCAATAAGTAAAATTTTAAAAAAGAAATAAAAGAAATGAAATAATTAAGAATATAATTTTTAATCCTTGATAGTCACAGTCAAGTGCTTAGTGAGTGTCTAGTGATACCTTTCCAGGGCATAAAAGAAATAGAACATTTCTAGCCTCATAGAAGGTTCTAGAAGAGAGCACTGCATGTCTTATTTGGTGTAAATTATTCTAAATCTGCTGTCCATTCAGTATTTTTAAATTTATCCTCTAAACTTAATGCATTTTTTTTTAAAAAAAAAAAACTTTTCTTGTGCTTTCAGGAATGTTGGGCTTGGAACTTGTTCCATGTTCTCCCGAGTTGGCGGGATTATTGCTCCTTTCATCCCTTCACTGGTTGGTTTGTACCTCCTAATTTTATTGTGTTTGGTTTGGTTTGGTTTGCTGTGACTTTGAGTCTGTACTTTGGAAATGCTTTTGAGTAGAGAGAAACTATGAACAACTACCATTGAAATTTAGCTTAACACAAATATGAGTTTTGTGCCTTTTAGATGAAGGGCCAATCAGGGCAGATGGCCTTAACCAAGGATGACTTGTCTTTAAAGCTCTCAACTTTATTGATCTCATTTGAACTCATATCATATATCATAATTTATATCATTTTAACTCATTGGAGAGTTAGTTATTACAAGCCCCCCTCCACCATCCTGCTCATCCATCACATATCCCCATTCACAATTTAGATAATATTTAATAAGCTGCTGCTATGGTGAGGAGGGGCTAGTGGGAGAGAGATGCTAATAACAACACTTATTTCAATAACCATGAGGCAGCATTTTTTGCTGCCTGTGTCAATGATGAGAGAGCAGAACAGGTTGAATAACTTTTTATCAAAGGCATGCCATTTGGAAAAGAAGTTTGAAGTATGCCCGAATGTGTTTAATAGTTGCAATTTTCTAAATTTCATGTTACTCCTAGATTTGATCATAACTTTCCCATCTAAGACTTGGCTTTGCATTTAGCAGACCCCAGTGTGAGCCTCAGCACCATATATAGTTCTCCCAGCATCACCTGGTATGGCCCAACCACTGTGTCCCTGACACCCCCTCCAAAAAATAAAAGACTAACAGGAAGTGACCAGATTTGATGTGGGGGTTGGCAGCTGTTTTGGACAATTTTACTCACACTGCCAAGTTCAGATGCCTAGTTCAAAAAACTCTGAAATGCCAAGGCAGTCTTTTCTTTTGCTGTGTTGCAATATTCTTGATTTTTTATTTGTTTTCTTTAGCTTTTTTTTTTTTAAGTATCTTATGTTTTATGCTGAAGTTTAGGTTGCAAGACTCTTATAAAAGACTCTTAAAGAATCCTATTAAGGACCCTAGAGATTGCACAGCGGTAGGGCATTTGCCTTGCATGCAGCCGACCTGGGAAGGATCTAGGTTCGATTCCCAGCATCCCATATGGTCCCCCGAGCCTGCCAGGAGTGATTTCTGAGCGTAGAGCTAGGAGTAACCCCTGAGCACTGCCAGGTGTGGCCCCAAACCCCCAAATAAATAAATAAGTAAATAAGTCTAAATATTTCTATTCTGCAAAATATATTTTTATTATATTTATATTATATGTTAAAATATATTTAACAGTAAGCATTTATTGTTCAAGCTGTCCACCTGTTGATGGTTTTCCAAAATCATTCTAATATCACACTCTGGTTCTCTGTTCCTTATTCCTAAGAGAAGAGATGTGAGAATCCCCTTATTTGTCCTTCACATCCACAGTTCTGGATAGGCCTTTGTAGGGAGCTTGGCAAAGGTCATCAATCTTCTCCTTCTCCTTCTATCCTTCCATGCCTCTCTCTTTCCCTTGCCCTCTTCTTTTCCCATCATTTCCTCAAATTAGAAAATTCAAGAAAAATGTCTGAATGCCCATCATAACAAGCAGTGGTCCTGGCCATAGAATTTTGATGCCTCCATCCAGTGATACCATGCAGGAATGTAAGGAAGGGACTGGGTTCAAAATAGCCTAGAGTCATGCCCTGCAAGGAATACCTGCTGTGGGGTCTGCCTGAGCTTGTGTTTATTTAAAGAAACTATTTAAAATTTCCTGAGCTATTCCTCTGCTAAGTTTCTTTTTGGATCTCTAAAGCCCATGTTTGTCCCTCTGGCTTTGGACCCTAAAAGATTCAGAACCCTATGTTCTGGGCTTCTTCAGGGTTTCCTTCATCCCTGTGGAAGTATTTCTGTTTGTAGCTCTCTCATTGTGTGTTTAAGCGAATCAGTGAGTTGGATATGAGATTGTTCCCCCATAGGTCCTATAACAAAGGCACAGGTTAGAACACAAGCACTCCTACGACTACTGGCTGTGTCAACCTGTCCTGACCATAAATATGGCAAAGCAAGAGCCCTACCCATTGTACTATCACTCAGGCCCCTCTGGTGTCACTATAGAATATGGATCTGAACTCCATCTTGAGGGCAAGGTTCAGAACAAAAACTGAATTTCAGACTCATGAACAACCATTCCCATATGTCCCCCAATCCCCTCCACCAGCCTGCCAGGAGCTAAGGCTAAGACTTTTTCTCCCACAGTATCTTCAGTGTCTAAAAGCATTGCAAGCTAGTGTCTTTATTTTTCTTGTTCTATCTTTATTTAAACACCTTGATTGTAAACATGATAGTGGTTGGGTTTCAGTCATGTAAAGAACACCCCCTTTCACCAGTTCGACATTTCCATCACCAATGTCCCAAATCTCCCTCCTCCCCACCCTACCCCCCGCCTGTACTCTAGACAGGCTTTCTACTTTCCTCATTCATTCACATTGTTATGATGGTTCTCAATGTAGTTATTTCTCTCACTGCACTCATCTCTCTTTGTGATGAGCTTCATGTCATGAGCTGGACCTTCCAGTCCTCCTTTCTTTTGTCTCTGAGGATTATTGCAAAAATTGTCTTTTCTCTTTCTTATTGTTTGCCCCATCCCTCAGCTGTGTGCATGAGTGGGCTGCCCAGTGTAATTCCCCATTGGGGAGAGAAGTGTCTGTAGTTTATGCTGGTGGAAAGGTGTGAACTAAACAAGTAAACACAGCAGTTCTATAGCATTAAAGCTGACATCTTCTGTTGGGAAATATCCTGAGCTTTTGTTGCTGTTGTTATTTTTAAATTGTATTTCCTATTCCTACAGAAAAATGTGCAGTGGTCTCTACCCTTCATTGTTTTTGGAGCTACTGGCCTGACCTCTGGCCTCCTGAGTTTATTATTGCCAGAAACTCTTAACAGTCCTTTGATGGAGACATTCTCTGACCTCGGGGTGTATTCCTATCGAAGACTGGGTGATGAAACTTTATCTCTACAGACCTTGGAACCTCCACAGGTAGGTTCATTGTTTTTTTCTTGTTAACTAAAATCTAGGCTGCAGATGATAGTAATTTGAGAGAAAAAAACAGAAAAAGAACGTTCTGGTTAGATTAAATAAAACTGGTCAAAAAATATTGCAAAAGAGTACAGGGATCAAAGAGCAGCTGAGTTTCAGACAGAGAGGATGAAGAAATCAGCAGCTTTTTTTTTATAGAATATTTTAGCTGATTATAAAGGGAATGTAGGCCATCAAAATGCACTGGCAAGGTAGGAATTTTCATTTTAGGAATGTCATAGCTTTATCATTTTTTTTGTTGTTGTTTCAGCATGCTGACCAAGAGAACATTGTGGGGTGTGAGAGTGAGGAAGAAGAGTTCTATGATGCAGATGAAGAAACTCAGATGATCAAGTGAAATGCCTGTTCTCTCTGATAAGTAGAGGGTCAGGCTTTGTGCCTCTAATTCAGGCAGGTTCTCCCAGAAAACTCGAGCACTTGTGGCAAAGGAAAGGAACATCACTAGGAGGGCTTCTGTGAAGATTATAGTTCTAGACAAAGAAGATGATGGATAAAGTGACTGCTGTGGGGATATGCAACACGAAGGGAATGGTTTTTCATGAGTCTGAAGTCCAGTTTTTGTTCTGAACCTTGACCTCAAGATGGAGTTTAGATCCATATTCTGTAGTGACACCAGAGGGGCCTGAGTGATAGTACAATGGGCAGGGCTCTTGCTTTGCCATATTGACAACCCAGGTTAGTTTCCTGACACCCCATATTATCCCCTGAACCCCACAGGGAGTGATTGCTTAGTGCAAAGCCAGGAGTAAGGCCTGAGCATAGCCACATGTGGTCTCCCCAAAAGCAAAAACAGTGGGTTTTTGCAGGCTTAATCCTTTGACTTTCCCTTCACCTAGACTTAGAGGCAGATAGATATAATGGCTTCCCATTCTTTGAGTGAGGCGAGATACACTGCTCTCAAGTTTTCATCTTTAGGTACCTTTAGATTTGAACTTTATGCCCATTTGGTATAAATCAGTGACTCCTCGCCAGGAATCTTTTAAGGCCATTGGTATTGGCATTTCGTTTTGTGCCAAAGGACATGCCCCAGAGTCATTGATGTGGTAGACCCTCTAGCTTTGCCATCATAGTTGAAACTTGAGTCCTTAGCCTGTTTCTTAGCCTGGTGGTTAGTTTGAATTCTTTGTGCCTTTAGACTTATAGATGACCCACTAGGAAAAGCCAACAATACCAAAGTAATTTTCTCAAAGCCCAAGGTGTTACTCTGGCTTTTCTAAGTTCCTTTCCATACTGTGATGGTATCATTGCTTTAGTTCCGACTTATGTGTGCCTCCAGAAAAAAGTTTCCAGCTTGGATTTTAGTACCAGCAATAACTGCCACATATTGTAAATGATGAAGTGTTTGAAGGTGGTAAACATTTTTAAAATGTTTAGGCTCCAAAAAAAAAAATGGGAGGACAGATGTCATTTTTTGAAATCATAAAACTTTTAATTAATTAATTAATTAATTACTTTATTTAAACAGTGCAAGGTTGTTAATCATACAGTTGAGTTATTTTTCATCTTGCAGTTGCAAAGTTGATGGTTGAATTTCAGTCATACAATGAACAAGATGCCATTTTTAATGGGAAAGAAAAGAAAAATTCGCTTTCACAATGTTTCATTTCTTTTGTTTTCAGCATTGTGCAATGTAGAACTTGGGCAACCTTTAAGAACTTGAACTCTGCTAAAGTATTCCCTTAGCAAGAATGGAAATCATTTTAGAGCAAATGTTAGTTATTCATTTAGTCAGTACTACTAACCCTTTCAAAGAAATCAAATCCATACTTAGTTTCCAATTAGAGACACATGTTAAAATATCTTTCCCTGTGAAGTTTGACTGTTACCTCCAATAGGATCCATATACTTTATGACACCAAAGGAGCCTGAGTGATAGTACAGTGGTTAGGGCTCTTGCTTTGCTATATGGCTATAGGCCAATTCAGGTATGTTTCCCAATAATCCATTGTTCCCCCCACCCCCAAAGGAGTGATCTCTTAGTACAAAGCCAGGAGTAAGACCTGGTGTGGTCGCCCCAAAAAACAAACACAGTGATTTGGACCCAAGGTTCAATAAAGGCATCGTTGTATGCGGAATGATGCTGGAATTCAATAAAGGCATCATTGTATCAGGTCACCTTGCCAGCTGGGACAGTATATATTCATAATTTCCTTTACTGTTAATTTATTGAAGAAATGGAAATTGTATTAGAGGTAAAGTGATGCAATCATTGGAATTGCTTATGACTGTTTTGAAAATCTTAGTGTTGTCACCTCTGATTAGCTTGAATGTTCTATTCTTTTCCACAAGATTTCTTGGTCTGTACTGTATCAACTTGAACCTTTGTATACTTAAAGTATTTTCATAGTTTCATACATTTGGTTCATGTATTTTGCATTTCTAAATAGGGACCTCATTGCTACTACTTATTTCTCTCTGCTGTGCCTGGAGGATAGGCCTGAACATAGTTAAGAATTTAGTAACTATTATTGTTTCTGGTCCTCAGGGAAATTGTGAAACTCTTCCAAGATTTATTTTTATAAATCCCAGCTCCAATTCCAAAACTGTGATATCTTGCTATCTCTCTCTGGAAAGTGGAATCCCTGCCCATCATCCGAAGACAAAAAGAGGAAGAACTTATAAGGATATTCATTCATAAATTCTTTCTTTGCCAGAGATTAGAAAGAAAGCAATAAACTAAATATATATATATATATATGCTTTTTTGGTTATTTATAGTTCTCTTTGTATTCCTATTATAGAAAACTTGAAAACTAGAGGATTAAAAACTTTTAGTACTGTATGTTCAACACTCAGAGAAACCAGAGTTAGGACTTGGTTCTGTTTGAAGACCAAAAAGATATTTTTTTTTTGTTTCCAAAAAAATATTTTATTACTCCATGGATCTTGGTATTATTTTACCTTCAGCTAAGTAACTGAAGATTCCATCAGTGTTCTTCCTGAGTATCCTCTCTTCTCCGTCATGGCTGAAGGAAGGACATGTGATGCTTAGTAAGTCTGGGAACCTCCTATTTAGGTCAAGTGTCAATCGAATTTTGTTTCTTTCTAAATTGTCTTTTGGCAAAATGTAATCACAGCACCAGTTCATTCCACAGATTTCCATGAAAACAGACTTTTTCCCCTTTGGGTACTAAATGCTAAATGGTGGCTGTAGAGAATGGTACACACGTATATATTTTACTATGATTAAATTATTGGAAAAACTTTTTTTATTGTAACATTCTGTTCGTGCAAATTTTTAAATGTAACCTAATTCATTGTAATTGTTTATAAAAATTGAAATTTTTTCACATAAGTAAACATGAGTAAGAAAAATATCATATATATATATATGGTCAAAGATCTTCATTCGAAGCTGCTCCAGAACCTTGACACTACATGGAAATTTTGAAAGAAACTGGTAGTTTTCTGGTTTTATGCATTAAAACTGCTCGTACCAGAGAGAAAATACTATGATGTTACTGGACTGCTTTAAAGTAATGTAGGTATTCCTTAGTAGTCAGTAATTTTATCTTTGAAAGCCAACAAATACACAAATTGTAGCAAATGAAAAAGCTAATGTGTTTCTGCAACAGTTAAGTGCATATAATTTGGACTGATACTGATAGAAGGAAAATTGATGAGAAAACTTTTAGAATAAGGGCTGAAGAGATAGCACAGCTGTAGGGCATTTGCCTTGCAAGCGGCTGATCCAGGACAGTTGGTGGTTTGATCCCCAGCATTCCATATGGTCCCCAGCCTGCCAGGAGCGATTTCTGAGCACAGAGCCAGGAGCAACCCCTGAGCACCGCTGGGTCTGACCCCAAAACAAGCAAAAAACCTTTTAGTATAAATGTAAATAGAGATCAGGCATCTACATATGTGTATATATGAAGGTTTTATTGCCAGGGACTGAACTTCAGGGGTTTCTATATGAAGCAAGCTATATTCTGATTTCCCTAGATTTGCATTGTAACAAAAACATATTCGAACTGTTGTCATAGCTATATCAGAATTAAAGTCTGACTTTCCAGCAGAACGTGGTTATCCTTAAGGACTCACGCTTATTAGAGGAACTTGTCTATTGTGTTTGTCCTAAATAAGAACCATCTTTATTAATATTTATTTTTCTCTGCTTTCCAGAATCTGAGCCTACATAGGCATTTGTTTAAAAATCTTAGGGGGCTGGGGCTGTAGAGATAGCATGGAGGTAGGATGTTTTCCTTGCATGCAGAAGGAAGGTGGTTCAAATCCCGGCATCCCATCCGGTCCCCCGTGCCTGCCAGGAGCAATTTCTGAGCATAGAGACGGGAGGAACCCCTGAGCGCTGCCAGGTGTGACCCAAAAACAAACAAACAAAACCAAAAAACTTAGGAGGCTGGGGCCGGAGTGATTACACAGTAAATAGGGCATTTGCCTTGAACATGCTGATTCAGGATCAGTCCCTGGCATCCCATATGGTCCCCAGAGCCTGCCAGGAGTGATTTCTGGGCATAGAGCCAAGAATAACCCCTGAGCACTGTCAAGTGTGGCCCCAAAGCAAATAAAAATAAAAATTGGGGGTGATGGGGCACAGGGGTATTTGGTGACACCCAGTGGTATTCAGGACATACTCCTGGCTCTAGCTAGGATCAGTGATGACTATTGGAAATGCTCATATGCAATGACAGGTTTTGAACTAGGATCAGCAGTATGTAAGGCAAGCAACTTATCTCTGTTCTATCTCTCAGACCCCATATTTTAGAAAAATAATAAGATGTGGGTTTGGGGCAGCATACATTTGATCATCGTAAAACACAGATCTTCTAGGCCAGAGAGAAAGCTTAACAAGTTGAGTGCATATTTTTGCATGCCCGGGACCCAGGTTCACTCCTGGGCACTGCACGGTCCCTAAAAACTAAACTAGGAGTAGCCACAAAGTACCATCATGTGTCACCCTGAAGCAGTATAAGGGCCAGAGTGACAGTACAGTAAGTCTTGATTTCCCCCAAACCTATAAGGCCGCCTAAGCCTGGCTGGAGAGATCCCTGATCACAGGCTAGGGTATAGCACAAAAATAATAATGAAAGAAAATATAAAAATAAAGTGATGTCTTTGACAAATTAGATCAATAGAGCATCTGTTAGATTTTATGAGTGATATGTGGCTCAAGGATTTATGGGTGCAACAGATGACTATAAACATTTTATTTTATTTTGTAGATGGGGCTGGAGAGAAAGCACAGCAGTAGAGCATTTGCCTTGCATGCAGCCAACCTGGGAGAGACCTAGTTTGATTCCCAGCATCCCAGCATTCCTTATGGTCCCCCAAACATGCCAGGAGTGATTTCTGAGTGCAGAGCCAGGAATAACCCCTGAGTAATGGCCCAAAAACCAAACAATTAATCAATAAATAAAGTTAAAAAATTTTTTTAAAAATCCAGAGATATTTGGAAACTGTTGAAAACTCCCTCTATGCCATAAGCCTTTTCAAAAGGTAGACGAATCAGGAAGTCATCTTAGCAAAGTATATTATAGTCATACATTGAATTGCCACATATTCTTCACCCGCTTTCTGCTCATGGCCCACTATAATAAAAAAGTCTATATGTTCATTTTCTTTCCCCTTTCCCTTACAAGTATATCCATTGCTGAAACAACACTTGTTCTTGTTAAATACCCCTGATGTTTTAAATTCTGTTCTGCTGTATTTCTTAAGTATCCTGTGTGGCCCACTAAATTGATTTCACGGCCCCGTAACAGTTTATAACCCATACTTTGAAATGTATGATTCTATTATATCCCCTTTGTGCAAAGGACGTGATAAAAGTGAAAACACATTCTCAAAATTCCCTCACAGATAAGCTGCCAGGTACAATAGGATTTCTTTTGGTTAGAGACAGCTGCAATCTGAAAGGAGGGAGTGAAGTGGAAGTTGTGCTTGTGAGGTGGGGCTGTTGTCTGCAGGAGTTCCTAATGGGGCAGGCATCTGGCTTCCTAAATGAGATAGACATTGATACACTCAGGAACAGTAAACCCTAATTCACAGACATGAAAACTATAAGATGGGTGCAGCAACAGACAGGTAGTCCATCAGTAAAGCATGCTAGGACTTCCAGACAAGACCAAGCATATGTAACAGGTCAGCATATTTTTGCTTCTCTTTTGAGGGCATGCCCAGGAATGCTCAGGGACTATTGTTGATTCTATGCTCCAGAGTCACTCCTGGCAGTATGCAAAAAAAAAAACCCCTTGGTGCAGCTGATTGAAGCCAGGCCTCTTAAAAAGAGTTTGCTAAACCTGTTGAGCTATCTCTCTAGTCAGCATATTTTAACTAAAATGATAAATAAGTGGAGAGTAATTCAATTATTAATATAGAAAAATGTGCATTTTTATTATCAAGGAAAATAATAGTAAGTCCTTCTGACTCCATGCAAAAATTAATTCCAAATCAATTAAATACCTTCCTGGAAAAGGGAAAATTTAAAACCATTATAAAGTGCTATAAGAGAACATTCTTATGGGCTTGAGAAACAAACAGATTTTGATAGCAAGCAGAGAAGAACACATCATTTTTAAAAGAATATTTTTAAATACTTCCATATTGGAAACATTTTATATGCCTAAGCATAAACCAAAGTAGGGACCAAAAAGACAGTACAACCAATAAGGAGGCCCTTACCTCACACATGCCCAAACTAGGCTCTGGATAACATCCCATATAGTCCCCAAAGTACTTTCAGGATGCAGAGCCAGAAGTGACCCCTGAGAATTGCCAGGTGTTACCGCAAAACTAAAAAGTATGCTGTAGAACAGAGTTAAAGGAAAAATAATTGGAAAAGTAAGTAGTTGCAACTTCTGTAAAAGACAAGGACTACTATTTAGAATATAGAATCTGTGATCATCAGAAAATAGGGACATTTACAAAAATATTGTTTAGAAATTCACAGATCGAAAAGTTCAACCTCAAAGAAGGTCAAAGAAATGCATACAGATTGAAAAGGTGACCCAATATTTTAAAAATTATTAGTTAAGAGTTATACCAAACTTGGAAAATTAAAAAAGAATATGCTTATATTTTGAAAAGCACAATTTATTCACCAAGTTATCAATAGCATATCAGCTTGAAATGTGTATGTTATATAACAAAGAAATTCTGCTTATGTGTGTGTATATATATGATGGTACAGTTTCATATATTTTGACTGAAGATATATTTTGTTTTGTTTTGGTTTGGGGTCACACCTGGCAGCGCTCAAGGGTTATTCCTGGCTCTACACTCAGAAATCGCTCCTGACAAGCTTGGGGGACCATATGGGATGCTGGGATTTGAACCACCATCCTTCTGCATGCAAAGCAAAAGCTCTACCTCCATGCTATTTCTCTGGCCTCTGACTGAAGATATTTTGATTGAAGAAAAATGTTTCACTCTTGCATACAGTACACATACCAAAATATGTATATTATATACATTGCCAGCAAAGTTTTTAACAAATAATACCCTCACTATATCCATTGCACTGTATTTTCTGTTCTCCTTCCATTTAAAATGAAGTAATATAAGTGAGAGCAGACAAAGGTGATTTCACAGGTTATAAGCAGATCAAAACATACAGATGAAAAAAGCGAACTCTTCCACTAGTATTTGCAGTAAAACAAAGAAATTAAATGCCTTCAGTAAGGAAATGGGAAGTTACAGTTTCATGTTTCTAACATGGAATAAATATGACAGACCTGTATACTGATTTGGATGGATTTCAACAATATTGGAGAAAATGTTTTGCAAATTTTTGCTTGATTAAAATAATTTCACGGTTAATTTATTTAGTGAGCAGCTAGAGTATTGCTAATTAGAGATTCAAATGTGTTTTCTGCCATATTTAAGCAATAACTGTTAATATCGTTGATGCTCTATTGAAAATAGCTGTTTCACCATTATTTCCACATAGGTGAAAATTATTGCTCTCCCCTCTAGGTCTAAATTTCTTTTGAAAGAGCTTCTGTGGAAATATTTGGGCAACTTCTTTTCTGACCCAAGAGCTCTGTCATATAAAGCTTAGAAAAGATTACTTATTTATTGGAAAATGTCAAGGGCAGACATAGCCATATTAGCATTAAAATAACCAGTCTAGACCTCACGGAATGATTGATTTAGAATAGAATAGATTCTGATGGAATTGCTTTGGCTTCCAAAATATAACTTCAAGAAATTGAATGAGATGATTGTGTAAGATGGGCAAGAAAATACAGTTACTTGGAAGACAGTTTAATAAATGGATGATGGGTCAATATGCAGGCAGAGCATCAGAAAGCCTACAAGAGAAGCTGGCATTGATTGTCAGTCCTTTGATAGGGTCTCTACCCACCAGAGCTTGTTGCTGTTGCATCGACATGCAATTATCTAACTGTAATTGGATTAAGAAATGCATGTATGCTTGTGAGAGATAAACTAGAACATATTTTACATGTTACAACTAGCGGGGGGATCTACCAAGTAGTCTTCTTACCACTTGCATCATTTCTTTTTGTTTGTTTGTTTGTTTGTTTTTTGTTTTGTTTTTTGGGCCACACCCGGCGGTGCTCAGGGGTGATTCCTGGCTGTCTGCTCAGAAATAGCTCCTGGCAGGCACGGGGGACCATATGGGACACCGGGATTCAAACCAACCACCTTTGGTCCTGGATCGGCTGCTTGCAAGGCAAACGCCACTGTACTATCTCTCCGGGCCCCACTTGCATCATTTCAATGAAAGCTAAAGAAACACTGGTCTTTTTTATAATGGTATTTTATTGATTGATTGATGGGTTGGTTTGTTTTGGGGCTACAACTAGCGGCACTCAGGGGCTACTCCTGATCTCTGCACTCAGAAATAGCCCCTTGGCAGGCAGGCTAGGGGACCATATGGGATGCCGGGAATCCAACCAGTCCCTCTTGGATCGGCCGCATGCAAGGCAAAAGGCCTATTGCTGTGCTATATCTCCAGCCCAGCACTGGTCTTCTTAAAGATGCTGTTTGACCGTGTTGATAATCTTCTTTAAGGAAATAAAGACTGATTTGTCATCAACCAATATGTAAAGTTCATCTTTCCCACCCCCCAACTGATATTTTTGAGAATACAAAATATAAAAACAAGGGCTGAAACGGTGGTGCAATCAGTAGGGTATCTGCCTTGCATGCACTAACCTAGGATGGATGGCGGTTAGATCCCCCAGCATCCCATATGGTCCCCCAAACCAAGAGTGATTTCTGAGTGCATAGCCAGGAGTAACCTCTGAGCATCACCGGGTGAGACCCAAAAACCAATGGGGGGTTTATATATAGATATATAAACATATATATGCATATAAAAACACAAAGAGCCTGAAATGAATCATTATACCTATATAATTTGTTTGCTTCCAATGCAATTACAGCAAGATTATAAAACTTGTTCTTTTAAATCCCAATGACACACTTGGGGACGATCAGGGGTCACTCCTGGCAGTACTTGGGGGGCTGTATGCAGAACTATACATTGAACTAGGATTGGCTGGCTAGAAGACAAGTCCTTACTCATTATAATATTTCTCAAACCTGAAATGAGAAAATTTAATTCTGAAGATTATAGAAAGCGAGTAGCAGGGGCCAGAGCAATAGCACAGCAGGTGAGGGGTTTGCCTTGCTATGCAGCCGACCCAGATTCGATCCCCAGCATCCCACATAGTCTCTTGAGCCTGCCAGGAGTAACCCCTGAGTGCCGCTGGGTGTGGCCCAACAACCAAAAACAAAAGTAGCAGTTGACTTTCAAATAATAGTATATTTTCATGTTTTTAAAATTGAAATTGGGTTTTCCATGATAGCTACCTTTGAGTAGGCCATATAACTGGGGGAGAGAGAGAGAGAAGAGAGAGGGAGAGACAGACAGAGAGACAGACAGACAGACAAATGCAGAATATCTATCTGCTTTGACAGGAAGAATGGTCACAGCAAAGATTGAGTTCTTTGCTGGTTCTTAATACAAAATTGCCACAAATTTTGTGGCTTTAGTCAACACAACAAATTTGATAAGTGCTCAGGAAGTGACATTATAAAATAAGTCTTATGAGGCCAAAATCAAGGTGCCAGCAGGGCTGGACCATTGTGAGGGTTTGTAGTGTACCTGAGACCCACCCATTTCTGGGAGGGGTCTTGGGAACTGAATAGTAGGTGTAACCTTACCTGCAAGACCCTCCCATTCCTGGGAGGGGTCTTGGAAAAAAGAGATAAGGCTGGAACCAAGGGAATTCGGGCCCTTTTGGCCGTTTCCTTTGGCCCTGAAGATGGCTAAAGTGAGTTAAGACGCAGGGCTAGCCTAGAATGGCTGAATGCTTGAAAGGTTATGAGTAGGCCACACATATGTGGTGAATAGGGCATAAATAAAGATGGTTCTTCCTGAAGCCTGCCTGTGAGTGAGTGATTTCACGTTTCACCTGGGCCTGGAACTCGCCGGCTGAATGGGGTTGCAGAGCCATGTGGCCTGGGGTGGCAGAAGAAATCCATCGCCATCCACCGCCATCCAGCCCCATCGTTAATTATTTCATGCTACAAGGGTTCATCGGGGGGAAAATATTTCTTAGGGCTAGAGCAATAGTGCAATGGACGGAACATTTGCCTGACAAGAAAATAACCCAGGTTTCACCACCAGCATCCCATATGGTCTTTCTAGTCTACCATAAATGATTGCTAGGTGCAGATCCAGGAATTAGTTATCTGAACACCACTGGTTGTGGCCGCAAAACAGAAACAAACAAACAAACAAACAAATAAATAAATAAATAAATAAATAAATAAATAAAAATCGACTTCTGTCTCTTGCAATCTCCAGTTACTCAATGTCTTTGATCCTGATCATATCAACCCAACTTCTCATTCTGAGAGGTTTCTCCCTCTCATCTGCTCTCTCTGAGAAGAAATATTGCATCAGGCTCATTAAACTGATCTTCACCCTCTAAGAGCCTTTTCTGAATCATTGGGAAAGTTCTTGTTCTCTTGAAAGATATCACTCTTGAGTTCTGAAGATTCATGTGGGGGAATCTGTGGGGCTAGCACTTAACTCATCACACGTGTAGTAATTGTTCATCGTTGAAGGATCCTAAGCAGACATCAGTGTCTGATTGTAATTTGTTTTCTGGTTTGGGGGCCTCTTGCAACTGTGCTCAGGGCTTACTTCTGGCTCTGTACTCAGAAATCACTCCTGGCATTGCACTGGAGTGCTAGTAATCAAACCCAGGCAGGCTTCATGCAGGGTAAGTACCTGTCGTACTGTCTCTCCAGATCCCAATACAAATTTTTTATGGTCAACCCTCATCCCTGGGTAACACCCCAGATCTTTTTTTTTTTTTTTTTTTTTTTGAGTCACACCTGACGATGCTCAGGGATTACTCCTGGCTCTGCACTCAGAAATCACTCCTGGCAGGCTCTGGGAACCATATGGGATGCCGGAATTCGAACCATTGTTTGTCCTGGATTGGCTGCATGCAAGCCAAACGCCCTACTGCTGTGCTATCTCTCCGGCTCCCAGCCTCAAATCTTTTTTTTTACAAAATGGCTTTACTGTATAGAAAAAAATCAAATAATATAATTAATATTAAGAAATAATACATAATATGAAAAATAAAAACTAATTCTCTAATTCCATCTTTGTTATCTATACTAAAGCATAAACTACATTTCCTCTATAGTACTTTTAGTGTAATTAATTTAACGATAGTTTTCCCTCTACTGTAGCAAGGCTGTAATATCTTTGTTTTTTCCTACTATATGCCAGCCCATAGAACTAGGCCCAGTATCTTCATTTAGAATTTTCAAATACTGGGCCCGGAGAAATAGCACAGTGGCGTTTGCCTTGCAAGCAGCCGATCCAGGACCAGAGGTGGTTGGTTCGAATCCCGGTGTCCCATATGGTCCCCCGTGCCTGACAGGAACTATTTCTGAGCAGACAGCCAGGAGTAACCCCTGAGCACCGCCGGGTGTGACCCAAAAACCAAAAAAAAAAAAAAAAAAAAAAAAATTTTCAAATACTTTGAGAGAATGTATGATTTAAGCTCTATAGCTACATTGCACTCAAATGCAGACAGGAATTGTATCTTATTTATCTTTCTAATATAAAAACTAGGACATTACTAAAAACTAATAATTCTAATAAATAATAGATTCTATAGGCATTTATTTATTTTTTTAATGAATGTATGGCCAGACACTGCCTGTCAATTTGACTTGTCAAGTCATATATTTCTTTTTTTTTTTTTTTTGGTTTTTGGGCCACACCCGATAACGCTCAGGGGTTACTCCTGGCTATGTGCTCAGAAGTTGCTCCTGGCTTGGGGGACCATATGGGACACCGGGCTAGCGCAGCAAGGCAGGCACCTTACCTTTAGCGCCACCGCCCGGCCCCCAAGTCATATATTTCAAGACAATATATTGCCTTTTAACGAGGTCTTAAAAAAAAAAAACTTTCTATTTGGGGGAGGAGTGGGGCCACACCAGGCCATGCTCAGGAGTTATTTCTGGTTCTGTGCTCAGGAAATACTGGCAGTGCTCAGGTAACATGGTATACCAGGGATTGAACCCAGTCAGCTGTATGTAAGGCAAGCACCCTATAGTGACACTTAACTCTTTGGCCCTATATATCTATCTAACTTTAAAATGGAGTTAAGGGGGCCAGAGCCATAGCACAGTAGTAGGGCTTTTGCCTTGCATGCAGCTGACCCAGGACAAACCTCAGTTCGATCCCCAGCATCCTATATGGTCCCCCAAGCCAGGAGCAATGTCTGAGTGCATAGCCAGGAGTAACCCCTGAGCATCACCAAGTGTGGCCCAAAAATTATATATATATATATATATATATATACATATATATATATATATATATATATAGAGAGAGAGAGAGAGAGAGAGAGAGAGAGAGAGAGAGTTAAGAGGAGGATTCAGCACATAAAGAAAGACAGACAGGCAAAGAGAGATATAGAGATTATACAGCCAGACTTAAATATTAGGTTAAAAATTTTATTCATATATTCCAAAGTCTTACCAAAATACAGTTTATTCTATTGATTGCAAAATAAAAATTGAATTTTTTAGCTCAGTTCCTATATCTGAAAACTCTCTGTTCTCTATTTTTCAAACTATTAATGTTCTAATTTTGTCATATTAATTAATTTTGTCACATCCAAGTTGGCTAAAGAAACTGTGGTACATATACACAATGGAATATTATGCAGCCGTCAGGAGAGATGAAGTCATGAAATTTTCCTATACATGGATGTACATGGAATCTATTACGCTGAGTGAAATAAGTCAGAAGGAGAGACACAGACACAGAATGGTCTCACTCATCTATGGGTTTTAAAAAAAATGAAAGACATCTTGCAATAATAACTTTCAGACACAAAAGAGAAAAAAGCTGGAAGTTACAACTCACCTCATGAAGCTCACCACAAATAGGGATGAGTTTAGTTAAAGAAATAACTACGTTTTGAACTATCCTAATAAAGAGAATGTACCAGGGAAATAGAAAGCCTATCTAGAGTACAGGCAGGGGGTGGGTGGGGAGGAGGGAGATTTGGGACATTGGTAATGGGAATGTTGCACTGGTGATGGGTGGTGTTCTTTACATGACTGAAACCCAAACACAATCATGTATGTAATAAAGTTGTTTAAATAAAAAAAAATTTAAAGGCTGAAAAAAAAAACAAAAACAAAAAAATAAAATGATTGAACTAATAAAAATAAATGTAAAAAGTTTAGAAATGCTGCCAGTTTGAGGCAGGAAAATCTGTGTCGCCTATTAAATAAATTAATGATTAGGGATTGTATTAATGTCTGGATTTTTCTGTTTGCTAGATAAATCTGAGCTGGCACTTGTAAAATATTGGCCACTTCTGATTTCTCAGAGGAATGAATAGCACATAGGAGTACAGCGAGACACTGAATGGTTTTACCTCTTTTTCCGTATGACGCATCCCAGAGGAAACTTTTTACTCAATGGTAGATTCTAAGATATCTTGGAGACCAGAAAATGCATCAGATGCCATCGAGCTCTTGAAATTCTGTTCTGCTGACTCATCAGAGATGACAGCCGGTGACGTTTGCTTTTCTCACCATCAAAGAATGTGTAATCTTCCCAATTCAGTCATCAGAGAGGAGGAGCCTTGATAAAATCTTTGCTGATAAGGAGAAGACCTTATCAAGCAACTGCAGAGAATTTAGGGGGAGGGTAGATTATTTACTGGGAATTGCTGATCTAACTCAAGAAGTGTAGCACGAATAAATACCGCCTCTGGATTTTCTTCTAGCTCCCAAAATATCAAGTATCAAAGAGCAAAGTTAGTGTATTTGGGTTGGATGGCACAAAGAGGGTTAAGCAGAGGAACAAAAAGCTCTGATGACAAAGTGTCCTCAAGTGACACCTAAAGGGGAAATAAAATGAGTGCTTTGGCTTGATATATTTTCAGTTTCCTTCCAACCATGTCAAACCACCCAGAATGCTTTGAAGAAGCTTTAGGAAGATGTGTACAAAAGGTCAAAAGTTTTCCTTAACTGGGGCTGGAGCTGTGGCACAGCAGGAGGGCATTTGTCTTACAAGCTGCTGACCCAGGACGGTCTCGGTTTGATTCTCTGACATCCCATATGGTCCCCCGAGCAAGGAGGGATTTCTGAGTGCATAGCCAGGAGTAACCCTTGAGCATCACCGGGTGTGGCCCCCCCCAAAAAAAATGTTTTCCTTAACTAGTTTGGAGTATCTGAGACATTATTTCAGGGGGGAAAATCACATTTATTTATTCATCAAATATATTTTAGTTCTAAGTAAAAAAATAAATAAAACATATTGCGCATTTTCTTCAAGTCTATATTATTTTAAAGATGTTGTTTACTTTGTATTTTTGACTCATCCAATTATCAGAAGAAAATTAATCATTTGTTATTGATTCTATAGTTTGGTGTTTATTCAGGGGGATGCACACAGTGGCGATAGGGGTTACTCCCAAATTTGTGCTCAGTAGTAATTCCAGAAAGTGCTTGAAAGACCATTTGGCACTAGGAGTTGAATTCAAGCCTCCAGTATGAAAAGCTTGTGCTTATAGGAGCCTGCAAAAGATAGCCTGCAAGTAGGCGAGATATTTGCCTAGCATGTGGTTTATTCAAGTTCAATATACCAAACTCTACATGGTCCCCTGAACACAGCCAGAAGTCATCCCTGAGGACAGAGCCAGGAGTAAGCCTTGAGCACTGCTAGATTTGACCCCCAAACAAAAACAAGTTAAAAAAAATAACAGATAGGGCTACAGAGGTAGAGTGTTTGCCTTGCATACAGCTAACCCAAGAGGGACCCAGTTCGATTCCCGGCATCCCATATGGTCCCCCAGCCTGCCAGGGGCAGTAACCCCTGAGTCCCACCGGGTGTGACCCAAAAACCAATCAATCAATAAAGTTTAAAATTAAAAATTAGAACAGGTGTACTTAACCCTTTAAGTTATCTCTCTAGCCCTACAGATCATTTCTAAAGTATTTATCTCAAGCTTCTCTAATTCTTGAGGGGTTCTTGAATTTTAACCAGGCCTAATTTCCCCAAGGGCTGTTTTTTGATGGTGAAGATGAAAACCATGATGAAAATGAAATCCACTGAGTAGCATATACGAAGTCCAGTGTCAAATATATTCCATGTTTATGTCACAAATTCTCACAACAGCTCTATAAGGCAAATGTATCATTTGTTGATGAAGTAATGACCTTCAGAGACACTCAGTTTCTCAAGATCATGATGGCTGTGCTAGATATGTCTCCTGTTGTCTCTTATGCAAGACCTGTACTTTATAGCCTGCCTCCTATGGAAAAGTCAATTCAATGGAAAACTGCTGTAGAGACAATTAGAAATGGCTCCAATTTCTCCCCAGCTTTTAGATAAGAGTATGAAGTTGTGGGACAAGTTGATCTGGAAGATTCTCTGGAGGTAAATAGAGTAGGTAGGACAGGAGAGATGACTCAGTTTAGCTAGAGCTCAGGCTTTGCATGCAAGAAGCCTGAAGTCAGTCCCTGATTTTGGGGAATCCTTAATGGTTTCCTGAGCGTCAGCCAATGGAAGTGATGACAGTTAACAAACCAGGGGGATATTTGAGCAGAGGGGAGTGGCTCCCTCAAGACAAAAACAAACTAAAAGCACTTATCTGGCAAAAGCTAGAGGGCAAATTAGAACAAGAGTTAAACCGAGGGCTTTTAATTCCTAATCACTACCTTTAATTATGACAATTATGTAGTTAAGCGAAAAATGTGTGATCTGGGGGAGAACTTTCTTGCTATCAAGGAAACACTACCATTTCCTCTCAGAAACATTATTCTTCGCCTGTAATCAAATTTGTCTATTTACAAGTCCAGAACAAATAAACTGATTTCTTTCTTTCATATTTTTTGTTTTGGGGCTACACCCAGTGGTATTCAGAGATTACTCCTGATAGTGCTGGGGGGGAAGGGAATCATATGGGGTGCCAGGGATGGAACTTGAGTTGGTAGTTTAAGCGATCTCCCCACTGTACTGTTGTTCCAGCTCCAACCCTCTTTCTTCTCTTCCTCCACAGTTGTCCTTTGCTAAGTGTTTTTTTTTTTTTTTTTTTGATGGTAGTAAAGCAGTCTCCAAAGAGATCTTAAATTTATTCTGGTCTTCGCAATATTGTGTGAATGTTTTTAGAATCAAGCTCATTTGCCACACTCATTTTTCTTTATTGATCAATATAAAATATTAATAACATTTTTATGACATACTGAATATTAAGTAAACCAACTGCCATGTTGTACCAAACTATAGCACTTATATTAAACAAGCTTTAAATATCATTTTTTTAAACAAAGATATTTATTTATTTTTATTGTTGTTATTTTGGGGCCTCACCTGACAAGCCCTCAGGGGTTTCTTCTAACTCTGCACTCAGAAATGCTCCTGGCAGGCACAGAGGACCATATGGGATGCTAGGGATCCAACCTGGGTCTGTCCCTGTGCAAAGCAAACACCCTACTGCTGTGCTATTGCTCTGGCCCCCCTTTTAAAAAATTTTTGCAACAAGAAGTTGTTTAACAAAGTTTTTTTGGTATTTTTAGGCCACACCCAGCAGCATTCAGGGATTACTCTTGACTCTGCTCAGAAATTACTCCTTGCAATCTCTGGGGATTCATATGGGATGCCAGGGATTGAACCTCATTCATCCACATGCAAGAATTGGTACACACACACTTTTAAAAAGCATTTGGGGAAAAAAGGAAAATCATTTGTGTTTTATTTTAGGGCCACACTTGCAGGTGCTCAGGCCTTTCTCCAGGTTAACTATCTGTTTATGGGCCATAAAGTATTGGGCATTAAACCAGGTTGCCTGTGGGCAAGACAAATACCTATCCTCTGTGCTGTCACTCTGGCCTCCTCCAAAAAAAAAGTAAACTCTTAATTACACCTTGTCCCCCAAACTTTGCCCCCAAATAAAATTTACATGAAACCTCAAAAACAAAACAAAACAAAACAAAAATAACCCTTTTCATGTCATTCCACAATGATCACATGACTGATGATGTAGTTTTTTTGTGTGTGTGTGAGATGCTCCTTTATGGTGCTTAAAGAGATGACATTGCTTCTAAGAATGCTTGTAATTGGCCCACCCCCCTCCCCACCACTGGAGGAATCCCCAGATTGGGCCTGAGGCCTTTTGGAGGGAGGAGCTGGAGGATTATAAAAAAGTGCTTCCTCTAGCTGTAGAGGACTGAGGACTTCTTTTCTCTGGAAGGGAGCTTGAGAAGGTAAGTGGAAGAGGGGTCTTCTTGTGTTGAGGTCTGCTTGTTTGCGTGGTTCATATCAGGGAAAGGGTAAAGGAAACACCTGGAACATTAGCTGACCCCTAAGGGAGACAGCATAATTCTAGAAGATTGATTCTGGCCACTAGTGTACTCAGGAAAAGAAGGTAGGACTGGATCAGAATAATAGTGCAACAGGTACTATTGCAATTGCTGACTTGGGTTTCATCATTGGCATCCCTTCTAGTTCCTGAGCCCACCAGGGTTTCTGAGTGCAGGAGCCAGGAGTAAATCCTGAGCATCTCCAGGTGTGGCCCAGAAACTGAAAAACAAAAACAAGAAAATGTGCGACCTAGCCTTTAAAGTATTGTCTGTATTGAAATCTTGGAAACCCAAGAGAGCCTTAGGCAAATAAGCAGGAATTAAATGTAACCAGACACCATATATATATATTTTTAATTACTGCATTGGTTTCTGCACATTTTTAAATTTCTACTTTGATTCTGCATGCTGGTGTCCCTCCACAGAAATTTCCTGTTATTCTGTGTTTCTGCCACTTGACAAAGATTATGCCTGGATCATATTGCAAGTATCTTAAATTTTGTAATATAAGCACTTATTCTGAATGATGATTTTTATTTTTGCCGTCCTGGTCTACGAACTATTTTTTACTAGTCCATAGGTATAAAAAGTTAAAAACTATTAATCCCATTCTTGCTTCTGATGAACAAACAGTTCTCATTTTATAGACAAAATATTACCAGGCTCATGTATACTTATCAAAATTGATTTTGAGTGTTAAACCCTCTTTCTTTTCTGCTTGATGTACTTAACTTGAACAATCTCAACATCTTCGGTATATTGAGTTCTGTATATTGAGTTATATTGTTGGCATATTATTTTTTTCTAATTATACAATAGTATATTTATGGGAAAAATTCAGGTGATAAAAAAGGTTAGTGTGGGAAAATAAGAAGTGTAATATCACTACAAGAGAAAACCATGCCTAACCTTTTCACTACCTATGGCTAATATTTTGTGATCTCTATATTTTTCAATATGACAAACATTGATTTGTTAATAAATCTTTTATTGGGTTAGAGTAATAGTACAAGTAAGGTGTTTACCTCGCATGCAGCCAGCCCAGGTTTAATCTTCAGTATCCTTTATGGTCCTCCAAGCACTGACAAGAGTGATTTCTGAGCACAGATCCAGGAGTAACTCCTGAACATTGCCAGGTATGGCCCAAAAATTTAAAAAAAAAATCAGTATTTTACTTCATTATTATTATTGTTTTGTGAGAACCACTCCTGGCAGTATTGGGGTATGGAGAGGATTTATAGACATGTGTAGAATGGAAACCAAAACTTCATAGGGAAGGTCATTCGTTTATTATTATTGCTGTTATTGTTGTTACTCACACATTCAAAAGTGCTTAGGGTTCCTCCTGACTTGGTCATCTTGGATCACTTCTGGTAGAACTCAGGGGTACACATGATGGGTATTAGGAATGAAACCTGGGCTTCTCAGCTGCAAAGCTTGTGCCAGTCCTTTGAACTATCTCCCATGGAACTATGTTATTTTTCAAAGTAGGAATATCTTCTCTTTTTTTTTCTTTTCATTTTATTTATATATTGATTGGTTGATTGATTGGTTGCTGGGCCACAGCCCATGGTGCTTAGGGGTCACTCCTGGCTCTGCACTCAGAAATCACTCCTAGCAGGCTGGGGACCAAATGGGTGCGAGGAATCAAATCCAAAGTTTGGCCACAAGCAAGGCAAATGCCCTACCACTGTGTTATCTCTCTGGCCCCATGGAATATCTTCTTAAGACCTAAGATGTATTATGTTTTATCAGCTGATATTTAATTATTATGTGTCAAATTGCTGTCTGACCTTTCTTTTCTAGTATAAGTGAGGCATAAAAAAATTGGCTCACTGCTTAGGTTTCTTTCGAATAAATTTCCAGATACGCTCTGGTCAGAGGGAATAATTTAGAAAATAATGTTTCTATTAGTCTGCACTACCCTCATTACCAGGTAGACTTAGATTCCCCCAATTCCTAAGCACTATTATTTTCTTTTGACTTTTGGAAAATCTTCAAATAATGAGAGTATGGTAAGAAAAATATCTCATTGTTAGGTTTCGATTGGCAAAGTTTTTTTCTTTATAATTAGAGACATAATCTTCTATGTTCACTAAAGATTTCTATTTTTATTTTTGTGAATTGCCTTCTTAGGTTCTTCCTTATTTTATACTGTGAGATTATATTGTGGAATCGGACAATAAAGTGTCCTTTGTGATGGATTTATTTCATTCACTCCAATGTGTCCAAAGTTCATGCTGTAGTCACAGTGGTCCTCAAACTATGGCCCGCGGGCCACATATTGTATTTATATCTGTTTTGTTTCTTCATTGCAAAATAAGATATATGCAGTGTGCATAAGAATTTGTTCATAAGTTTTGTTTTTACTATAGTCAGACCCTCCAATGGTCTGAGGGACAGTGAACTGGCCCCCTGTTTAAAAATTTTGAGGACCCCTGCATGTAGTCAGTTTCCTTGCTTTCTAAGGCTGCATAATATTCCTTCGTATTCACGAATCACATTTAGTTGTGCCAGTCATCTATTGGGGCCCCTTGGATTGTTTTTGGCTTTTGTCCTGTTGTGTGAATAATGCTGCTATGAGTCTGGGTATACAATATCTGGTTGAGTTCCTGCTTTGATTTCCTAATTCCTGAAATGGAATTAGTAATTGTATGTTTCAACTTCTAAGGAATTGTCAGACTTCTTTTCACAATGGCTTCTCCATTGTATAGTCCTATCAGCCATGCACAAGTGTTCATATTTTCCACATCCACAAGGTTTCTTGTGAATGCCAGTAATCCTCCTGAGTTTTCTGTCAATGTGCATTTCTGCATTTCTCAAAAAGTGATTCTGACCATATTTTCTTGTGCTATTGTCCACCTACATTTTTCTTTCATAAATGTCTTATCATGTCCTTTGCCCTGTTTTTTTTTTTTCTTTTGGGAATTTTGGAGCCATACCTGGTGATGCTTATGGCTATTCCTGATTCTGTGCTCAGGAATTACTCCTCATATAGACCATATAGGGCGCCAGAGGTAGAATTTGGGACACTTGTGTAAGGCAAGCCACCATGTCCACTATAAAATCTCTCTACTAGACTTCTTTGCCCAGTTTTGAATGGAGATGTTTTATTGCTGTTGGAGTTTCTGGGTGTTTGGGGGTTTGTTTTTGTGTTTGTTGCTGTTGTTGTTTTGATCTTTGGTTCACATAGGGCAATGCTCAGGAGTTACTCTTGACTCTGCCCTCAAAAATGTCTCTAGAAGTTCTCAGGGGACCATATACAATGCTAGGGAACAAACTTGGGTTAGCTGCAAGCAAGGCAAGCTGTACTATCACTCCAGCCCTGCTGTTGAAGGTTTATAAAGAAATATATAATATACATCTATAATAATATGATAATTGATTCCCTTTTAAGATCTACAACACACTCCCTGTAGTATCACCCAGGGTGGCCTTCAAGCATCAGGTAGAGTAGCCCCTAAGCACTATAGGGCTTGACTCCCAAACCAAGCACAAAGATTACATTTATAATATAGCCTTTTTTCTGTAAAAAAAAAATAAAACAAACAAACCTCCTCTTCTGTAGGCTGTCTGTCTTGGATGAACTACATTTATGATTTGCAATAGACTCTGTTTGATGTAGATTTTCATTGTCTTTTGTCATGTATGATTTTGAGTCACTGCCAATGTTCTAAAATTTTTCTCTGACGTTTACTGCTAAGAGTTATGGTTTTAGTGCCAACACTTAGGTCACTGATGCATTTTGAGTTAAATATTATACATGGTTTAAGCTCCAGCTTCATTCTTCTGCGTGTGAAAATCCCATTTTTTCTTTTTTTTGTCCTTTGGGTCACTGTTGGCAATATTCAAGACTTACTCCTGTGTCTGTGTACAGGGGCCATGTCTGTGGAACTTTGGGCATTAGGCATGGTTCCAGAAATAGAACCCGTGTCAACCACATGCCAAACACCTTACCCACTGTACTTTAGCACCTGCTATTCTTTTTGAGTAAATAAATACGAATAAATTCCTTAGAATAGAGCTATGTGCTTTCTAAATTCTGTAGGGACATTTTGGCTGCTTTTACAAATGTATAAGGACATGCCCCATTAAATGACCAGTGTGACTTATTCTAATCTATAATTTACTCTGGTGGAGGTCTACTTCATTCAATAGTTTGTGCCTTTTTAAAATTATTTTGGATATTGGATGCTTATAGAATTATTTGCTGATCTTTTAGAGAATCTCTCTGCCTATCTTTGTAATGTTCACTTGAGCATCTCTAGTCTTATCCTCATTTCTGTTGCCTGGATCGATAAGTCATTTGGATTCAGTTATTTTTGCACTAGAGAGAAAAACCTTTCTTCTACTTTTTATTTAGGTATTGATCATTTTCCATTTGTTTTGATCACTTCTTAAGGTGCACCAATTTCTTTTTATTCCTTTATTTTCTTCATATTTTTGCCTTTTTGTCATTTTAGTCTTTAGCATTAGAGGTTTCTCAAATTTGTCTTTTACATCTCTACTTGTTAGTAATGCAGATTCTTTTTTTAATCTAAATTCTGGTTTAAATATACTTCATCATTGCTCTTTATATCATTGCTGTTATTTTTTTCTTTCTTGGAAACTTGACTTTTAATGTCATTGATCTCATGTTTTAAATTTTATATATACACTATGAGAGCAGAAACTGTCCTCTTTGTTCTGATAAATTCTTTTATAAATATTCTCTTGCCCCACCATGTCAATGATGCTTTTCCTCCATGCTTTTAGTTACATAATATAAAATATTTTTATTTATTTATTTATTTATTTATTTATTTATTTATTTATTTATTTATTTTTGGTTTTGGAGTCACACCCAGCAGCGCTTAGTGGTTACTCCTGGCTCTGTGCTCAAAATTTCTTCTGGCAGGCACGAGGGACTATATGGGATGCTGGGATTCGAACCACCATTGGTCCTGGGTTGGCTGCTTTATGTTCAGAAATTGCTCCTGGCAGGCTCAGGGGACCATATAGGATGCCGGGATTCAAACCACCGTCCTTCTGCATGCAAGGCAAACGCCCTAACTCCATGCTCTTTCCGGCCCCAATTTTTACCATTTGTTGTTGTTGTTGGTGGTGGTGGTGGTGGTGGTGATATGTGTGTGTGTGTGTGTGTGTGTGTGTGTGTGTGTGTGTGCGTGCGCGTGTATGTGTTACTGGATTTTGAATCCAGGGTCTTATTCCTGTGATACATGCATTCAACCCCTGAACAACATTCCCAAATGGCATAAGTAGTGTTTTGTGGATGTGGATTCCTTATGATTTTCAAAATGAAAGAGAATATAAGCTGCAAATAAAATTTATTTTATTTTCTATCTGACTGTCTTTGTCCTCCTTAACAAATTAGAACCTCCAGAAGCATTCAGTTTTAGAGATACTCTTGCTTTGATCCTAAATATGATGCTTGTTGTTGGTTTTTCTTAGCAGTGATTTGTTGGGCCATCTGTGATAGGCTTTAAAAACAATTAATCATTTATTACTTTTTGCTAAGCCATGAAAAGATGTTGGATTTGTAATTTTTTGTATCTAAGAAGATCATAAGGACTTTGTTTTTAATTTTAAACAGAAAATGCGATGCATTGTGTTATGTGTGTACGTTGAAATAATCATTCACTCTTATAATAAATTTCATTTAATCATGCTGTATGATCCTGATTATATGTGACTGTATTAAGGGTTTATTTTTTAAATCTATTTCATCAAGAAGAGGTCTGTAGTTTTCTTTGCTTGTGATATTTTTGTCCGATTTTGGTACTAATAAGAGTATAGGGAATGGGCCCGGAGAGATAGCACAGCGGCGTTTGCCTTGCAAGCAGCCGATCCAGGACCGAAGGTGGTTGGTTCAAATCTCGGTGTCCCATATGGTCTCCCGTGCCTGCCAGGAGCCTGCTCAGAAGAGCAGACAGCCAGGAGTAATCCCTGAGCACCGCCAGATGTGGCCCAAAAAAAAAAAAAAAAAAAAAAAAAGAATGTGTCAACCCTACCTACATATTCATATACCTAAGATTCTCAGGAACATCTTGGAGTTCTCCAAAGTTCCAGTTCTTTCTCTTAATCTGTAGTTAATCTATTATTTGCCCCCAAATATTACCTCTTTATGCAGCTATGAGAATACTTGACTGTATTTGTTTTGACAGAGGCCCTTCAGGGTAAGTTTTTGTTGGTATTTGGGAAAGCTTTATGTCAGGTCAAATTAAAAACAGCAAGTGAGGCTTTCCAAGTAATTATTAACAAGATCAAATTCAAATTGCATTAATTTTCTGGGAATGAGATTGCAGTGATCTAATTCCTTCTGTTAGTCTACTCATTTTCATGTACATAACTTGTTCATTTTCAAGACTTCTATGGTTCTAGAGAGTAAAATATAGAAAAAGTTAAAAGCAAAAAACTCATTTTTTTCTTACTCTCAGTCTCATTTTATTTTGCCTTTCCTTTTTGTTATGAAGTTATAGTGTCTTTATCCTTCAATTTAAGTAGATAGTTCTGGGTCTCTTTCTGATATCTAGACTTCTCTTACCCATGTACTGTGTCATTCATCTAGTCCTTTTGTTGTCATCTCGCTTTCAGAGTACAATGACCAGGTCATTGTAATCATTCAGTGTACAATTTATGAGTCTGAAACCTGCAGTTGGGATCCTGAAACCCATGATTCCTTGCTGGTCTGTCTTTATTTTTTTTTTTTTGTTTTTGGTTTTTGGTTTTTGGGTCACACCTGTCGGTGCTCAGGGGTTACTCCTGGCTGTCTGCTCAGAAATAGCTCCTGGTAGGCACGGGGGACCATATGGGACACCGGGATTCGAACCAGCCGCCTTTGGTCCTGGATCGTCTGCTTGCAAGGCAAACACCGCTGTGCTATCTCTCCGGGCCCACTGGTCTGTCTTTAGAGCTCCGTGGTCTGCCTCTCAAGAACTATACCTCCTCACTCAGATCTTTGTCCCTATGACTTTTCTTTATTCTCTGACCAAATGAGTGAAAACTTCTGTTTCTCTGCCACCATCAGGCAGGGATGAAAGGTCCAAGAGCTCATCTGTTTTGATTAAATGATTCCCAGATTGCTGCATGCCTTTGGTTAATTTCCTGATTTCTGAACAAGTTGATTTGGACAATTTTATTTTATTTTATTTTACTCTTCTTTTTTTTTTTTTCAGTCAGACCTGGTGATGCTCAGGGATTACCCCTGACTCTGTACTCAGGAGTTACTTCTGGGGGTGCTCAGGGGACAATCTAGGATGCTGGGGATTGGACCCAGGTTGACTACATGCAAAACAAGAACCCTAACTACATGCAAAACATGCAAAAACCCTAACTCTATCACTCCAGCCCCAGTTTGGTTAAATTTGTTTTTTAGGTTTTATGGGCCACGATATCCATGGATTACTCTTGGCTCTGCATACAGCTATCCTGAGATGCTTTAATTAAATATTTAATTTAGAAATTTTAAACTATGTATCAAGAGATTAAAACTAACTTAATGATAGGTCTCCATATTCTAAGAAGATTTTTCAGTTATGTGTTCTTGTTTGCCTGATATCGAAAACTTTCTGAGAGACTGGAGAGATAGTACAACAGGTAAGACTTTTGCCTTGTATGCAGCTGACCCAGGTTTGTTCCTTGGCATCCCATATGATCCCCCAAGCACCGCCAGATATGCTTCCTCAGCAGAGATCCCATGAGTAATCTCTGAGGCTGAAGAGATAGCACAGTGGTAGGGCATTTGCCTTGCATGAGGCTGACCAAGACGGACCTGAGTTTGATCCCCCCGCATCTCATATGATCCCCCAAGACAGGAGCGGTCTCTGAGCGAATAGCAAAGAGTAACCCCTGAGCATCACTGGTGTGTCCCCAAAACCAAAACAACAACAACAACAACAACAACAACAACAAAACACACAAAAAGAGAAAAGGTTCTGAGTTATCCATTTCAGAGTTCCAAAGTATTTGAAGAACAATTACTAAGACCTCAGTTTACATAGAAAAACTTATAATTCCCTTATGATTAATATAATTGTAATTACAGCCCTGGCTTGTTATATTTTTGTTTGTTTGTTTTGTTTGTTTGTTTGTTTGTTTTGGGTCCCACCCGGCAGCTCTCAGGGGTTACTCCTGGATCTAACCTCAGAAATCACTCCTAGCAGGCTCGAGGGACCATATGGGATGCCGGGATTTGAACTACTGTGCTTCTGCATGCAAGGCAACTGCCTTACCTCCATGCTATCTCTCTGGCCCCTGGCTTATTATATTTTTAACTGGGTCATCTAAATTAGTTAGATATATTTATAAAAAGTATTTGGTTTAGAAAGTTTCTAGAGGTGGTTCATCAAAAGATGCTGTACTAAATATTCAAGTTCAGGTATAAAGGAAATGCATATATAGTAGTATATATAATATGCAACATAGGAACATGTGGAAAGTTATTAATTTACTTAAATATTAAATATATGAAATAATATAAACATATTGAATAAGTACACACTTATATGCTTATAAGTATAGACTTATACTACATACGTTTTACATATATGTATACTGTCTGTATAGTAAATAGCATAGAATCCTCTTTGTCATATTTTGCTTCTTTTTTTTGGTCATAACTTTGTAGGATAAAATTGCTACCCAGCATCATTCAGCATAGTTTTTTTTATCTTAGATCATTTAGTTTTATTCGATATTTGAAGTACAGTTGGACTGAGTTTGGAAGCTGAGGATTTAGATAATCTCACTCTTAATTGGATACTGAAGAGAAAACCAGAATCTAAGCAGTCCTTGATGCCAAGAGCCAAGGAGCACTTGCATCTCGCCAGTGTTAATGACTAGCTTGTCATGTTGTAGTATGGCAAGAATTTACTGGGAAACAAGATCATTATTGGAACTAAAACCACATGAGCCGGGGATAAATGCTTACTCTTTACTTCTTGGTCGATAGCATTCTGGCTGCTTAAGACTGGTGGGAGTTGTCATGGTGATGGAGAAAATGAATTGGGAGGTGGCTGCGATAGGTATTGCCATGTGGAGGAAGAAAACTTAGTCCCCATATCTTTTGTTACTAGACCATGATTATAGCCTCCTTTGAATAGAATTTGAAATATCACATTGCCTCCTGTGGTAGTCGAGTGTAAAATAAAGGTAGTAAAATTATCTTAGCATTCTGAAAATCAGACTGGTTTACTCTCCTTTTTCTCAAGATCCCATGAAGGCTTTAATACAGCAAATCTTAGTGTTTTATCAGTTAATTATTGTTACTGTTTTTTAATGAATGGATTGACCTTAATCACTTATTTTTTTTAATTCGGTTTTGGGGCTACACTCCTAATAGTGCTGAGAAACTATTTCCAGCATGATGTTTTTGGGACTGCTTCCAGTAGTGCTCAGGGATGTGTGACACTGTGACACTGAAAATAAAATCTAGGCAGACCTTTGAGCTATCTCCCTGAGCCAACCTTGATCAATTTATTGAAGGCACATCTACCCAGAAGACAAGGTTTTATTTTCTGAGCATGACATGCTGCCCAAAATCTAAAATTAAAAAGTCACAATTGGCTTGGCATTTTGGTTTCCTTAATTATGCTCCCAAAACCAAGACTCTGGTCACAAAACAGAGCTACAAGTGGTTCTGAGTGTTCTTTGGGGGGATGGGACCTCCAGAGTGCAATCTAAGAGTTCTTTATTTTCAGAGGAAGGGGTAGAGAACTCTCAGCGTCTCTTGTATGTGCTCTCTGAGTTTGCTGAAGTTCTGAGGGAAAATGAGGACTAAAGCTTTTCCTGTAAGAGAGTCCTACCAGGGAATGCATATACAAGACCACTGAGAGCTAACTTGATCTGAGGGCAGAGAGAGTGCATGCTAGATTTCCCAAAGAAGCACAATAAAGGTGTTTGGGAGTTGGGTGTAAGAACGAGCTTCCTATGGGCTAGAGAAATAGCACAGTGGTAGGATGTTTATCTTGCAAGCGGTCAATTCAGGACCAATGATGATTCAGTCCCTTTTCAGAAGTCAACAGCTAAAGCATATTGTACCTTCCTAGGTCAATATATTAGTGACAAGCAGTACAGTATGGGGAGGTGGCATGACATGTTACTCTTCCTAATCTTGGGAATTTAATGAGTTGTTCAGCAGAAATGGGCAGAGCATACCTTGCTCTCACAAGCCTGCATCAGAGTGGGTGTTTTTGCAGTGGAGAGGTTAGAAGTCCAAGATCTAAGTTGGGGGCCAGAGCCATGGAGCAAGCGGTAAGGAGTCTGCCTTGACTGTGCTAGCCTAGGACGCACTGCGGTTCAATCCCCCAGTGTCCCATATGTTCCCCAAACCAGGAGTGATTTCTGAGTGCATAGCCAGAAGTAACCCCTGAGCATCAATGGGTGTGGCCCCCAAACCAAAAACAAACAACCCCCCAAAAACAATACAAACAAACAAAAAGATCAAGGTTGACTTTTGACTTTCTTTAGGCCTCTCTTTTGAGCTTGCAGCTTGCAAGTCTCTTTACCTTCTCACTTTATTCTCACGTGGACTAGCCCTATATGCTCACATTCTTAGGGTCTCTCCTTCAAATGATGGCTAAGTCCTACTTAAAATGATGAAGATCCTATTCAAACAACCTAATTTTTTGTTTGTTTTTTTGTTTGCTTTTTGGGTCACACCCAACAGTGCTCAGGGGTTACTCCTGGTTCTACACTCAGAAATCGCTCTTGGCAGGATTGGGGGACCATATAAGATGCTGGGATTTGAACTACCATCCTTCTGCATGCAAGGTAAATACCCTACCTCCATGCATTCTCTCTGGCCCCTCAAACAACCCAATTTTAAAGATACTATATATATATCCATAGATAGTCATTTTGAGGTTCTAGGTTTAAATCTTCAATATAGGAATCTGAGAGGGCCTTATTCTATACATAACAAGTAGCCATAGTAACCTCTACTATTGGGTCTGCTACTGAGAAGCCCACCATAAAAGACCTAAAATCTTCTAAGTGGTGTAATTAAGAGAGCTGAGAGCTGGGGCCTGAGTGGTGGCGCAGTAGTAGGGCACTTGCCTTGCACGAGGCTGACCCAGGATGGACCTCAGTCTGATTCCCGGCATTCCATATGGTTCCCCAAGCTAAGAGCAATTTCTGAGCACATAGACAGGAGTAACCCCTGCGCATCACTGGGTGTGGCCCCCAAAACAAAAAAAAAAAGTAAGGAGGTTGAATTAGGGGCTAGCAAGATAGTACAGTGGGTAGGGAGCTTGACTTTCACTCCACTCAGGTTTGTTCCCTGGCACCTCATATAGTTCCTTAAGCACTAACCAGGAGTGATTCTCTAATACAGAACCAGGAGTAAGTCCTGAGCTACAGTAGGTGTGACCTACCCAAGCCATAGCTAGGGAAAAAGACAAGTCCTCACTTCCCAGAAAATACATACAATGAAATTCCGTCTACATAAAAGTCTAGAAAAAAATACTACTGTTTGTGAATAGTGGTAGAGGGAATGATCAAAAAAGAACATAAAGAATCTTAAAAAATATAGAGTTTCAGGCATGCAATATTTCAACATCACAGGTATTGGATTTTTATGTATGCTGTTGTGAAAAGTGGTATTGGAGTATGTGCCCATCTCCACATCTTTAGCAATTTGTTATAGACATTGCTATAAGATAACTATCAGATATCAGTGATTCATATTTCAGGAAGATTCATATTTTTAGTCAGAACCCTGATTCAGTTGTTTTAAAGTGGCCTCATTCTCCATGTTTTTTCAAAAGTTTCCGAATGATTCTCAGTGGAAACAGAATGATAACATTCATCCAAATCATGTTTATAAAGAATTGTTGGGTCAGAGAGATAATACAGTGGGTAAGGTACTTGCCTTGAATGTTGCTAACTTGGATTTGATCTCCAGCACCACATATAGTCCCCCAAGATATGACAGGAGTGATCCCTGAGAACAGAGCCTGGAATAATCCCTGAGCACTGTTGGGTGTGGTCCAAAATAAAATAAAAAGTTGCATAGTGTTATTTGATATAAAAGGTCACCTTTACCTTCACTAATAGGCATTTTGTCTCCATTATATGCTGTAATAAATAGTCTTGTCCACATGTTTTCTCATTTGTAAAATGGAAGTAATATGATGCATATGAGTAACATTCACTAATAGTTTTAAAAAAGTTTTGTTTTGGGGCCAAGCCTGGCGATACTGAGGGATTACTCCTGTCTCTGAGCTCAGAAATAGCTCCTGGCATGTTCAGGGACCAGATTGAATGTTGGGAATTGAACCCAGGTCTGTCTCGGGTTGTCCGTGTGCAAGGCTAATGACCTACTACTGAGCTATCACTTCTACTCCTAGTTAAAAAATATTTAAGACAATACTTAGAATCTAAATGTTATTAATATATGTTAACTATTCTTATTGATATTACTTGTATATGATATAATTTTACATGTTTATTTATTTGGGTAGTGGTAGGTTTCCAGGTGTTAGATTGCTGAAACATATTCTTAAAAATTTTGATAATGCATATTGGGCCAAGGAGATAGATCAATGTTAATACTCATGCCTTGCATGTAAGAGACCTGGGTTTGACCCCTGGCACCACCTGGCATCCCATGGAAATTACATGGTCAACTCTGAGCACTGCCAGGTATGGCACAAAGAATAAAAATAGAATACAATAAAGTGTTTGATAGATACTTATTTTCATATTACATTTCAAAAATTAGTATTCAGACTTAAGTTAGCAATGCTTCAGTAGTATTTCCTCAAAATCCCTGCCAGCAACAGGATTTTCTTTTCTTTTTTTGTTTTGTTTGCTTTGATTTGGGTTTGGGGCCACAGCCAGAGATACTCAGTGATTATTCCTGGCTCTGAATTCAGGAATCACTCTTTGGTGGTGGTGCTCAGGGGGCACAAGGAATTGAACTTGTGTCAAATGCTTGCAAGGCAAATAAATGCTTTTGTCTTATTGTCTTATCATCTGTTCTATCTCTCCAATAGCACAAAAGGATTTTCTACTTTTAATAGTTGCCAGATAGGTGAAAGATGATAGATATATTTTCAATGTTACCGTGTTTTGTATTTTCTACATTACAAGATGAGTCTAGCATCTTTACAATTTTGTTTAGTCTTTTTGATATGTTGTTGTCCGTGTGTGTGTGTGTGTGTGTGTGTGTGTGTGTGTGTGTGTGTGTGTGACAGAGAGGGAGAGAGATCCAAGCCTTTATATTTTTATAAATATGTGCTTGTATTTTCTGTTGTGATATTTATAAGAGCTCTTTGTTGACACCAATAGTGGACACCAATAGTGGCTTTTTATCTTTATTAGGCATGTGAATATTTTATCCTCAACTATTGTTTACTTTTTTAAGTTTTGGGGTATGTGTTTTGTTTTGGGGTCATGCCAAGTGGTACTCAGGGTCTATTGCTGGTTTTGTGCTTGGGTATCATTCCCAGTAGTGCTCAGAGAACCATGTGGTGCTGGGGACAGAACTCAGGCCTCCTACATGCAAAGCATGTGCTCAGCCTATTGAGCTATCTCTCTGGTCTTCACTTTTTTTTTTCTCTTTATTTGAATATCTTGATTACATAAATGATTGTGATAAGGTTTCAGTCATATAAAGATCACCCCTCTTCACCAGTGCAACATTCCCGGCACCAAAGTCCCAAATCTCCCTCCATCCCACCCCACTCCCACCTGTACTCCAGACAGGCTTTCCAGTTCCCTCATTCATTCACTTGATTATGGTAGTTCTCAGTGTAGTTATTTCTATAACTGTGCTCACCACTCTTGTGGTGAGCTTCATGGAGTGAGCTGGTGTTCCAGCTCTCCTCTAATTGTCTCTGAGGTCTTCACTTTTTTGTTTTTGAATGGTTCAGCTCGTTTACGTAACCACTTTTATCTGGTATTATTAAATATATCTCTTATTTATATAGTTTGTTGATTATAAAGACCTTCCCAATTCTGGCATTATGCATAGGTTCTCTAAATAATTTTCATCAGTAATTTATATCAAATTTTAAAATATTTGAATTTATTTTACAAATGTAGTGGAAGAAACTTTAATTTTCTCCTGGACAAACCCAGTTCTTATAGCACTACTTGCTGTCATTTATAGTTTGGTGATTTTTTTTTCTTTTTGTTTTTTTGGGGCCACACCCAATGATGCTCAGGGGTTACTCCTGGCTATGTGCTCAGAAATTGCTCCTAGTTTGGGAGACCATAGGGACACCGTGGGATCGAACTGCAGTTCATCTTCGGCTTGTGCGTGCAATGCAGACGCCTTCCCGCTTTGTGCCACTGCTTCGGCCCCTATAGTTTGAGGATTTTAAAGAAAATAAAATGTCTCTGCTGCTAAATTTTTATGGAAAGGGGGAGGAAGAGTTCTGAGTGATGAAGAATGAAAGTGAGCAGGAATCAAGTCACACAGTAAATGTACATGGGATTTACCCCAACAATGCAATACCATTCAAGGGATCTGAGAAGTATGCCCAAACCACTAGAATTTTGTTTGTTTCTTTAGAGGCCATATCCAGTGGTGCGTGGCTTAATCCTGGCTCTTTGCTCAGATATCACTCCTGGTGGAACTCGGGAGACTGTTTTGTGCTGGGGATTGAACCTGGGTCCACCATATGCAAAGCAAGCATCTTATCCACTGTCCTGTCTCTCTAGCCCCCAGACAAAAACTTTGAAACAAATGTGTGCATCTCTGAAGTAAGTTACACACACATGTACTATGTACTGTATACTTAGACCACATATCTATTTTAAGAGTGAATCCTATTTATAACAGTAAATGTGGTAGGGAAAGGGGTGAGTGACATTAAATAGTAATGAAGTGAAGTGTTCAGAAAATGCATATATACTATTGCTCCAGCCCATATAATCCTATTTTTATAGAAGCCACAAAAACAAATCCCTAAATGATAGGTATGTACAAATACAATGATGATGTAATTCATGCTTTATTATGCCTTTAAATGTTAATATAATCAGGGCCCGGAGAGATAGCACAGCGGCATTTGCCTTGCAAGCAGCCGATCCAGGACCAAAGGTGGTTGGTTCGAATCCCGGTGTCCCATAGGGTCCCCCGTGCCTGCCAGGAGCTATTTCTGAGCAGACAGCCAGGAGGAACCCCTGAGCATCACCGGGTGTGGCCCAAAAAAACAAAAACAAAAAAAAATGTTAATATAATCAACACATTTTCTATGATCAACTGTATTAAATACTATAAGGACATATTACATTAGAAATCTATTCTGTTAAGACTTGGGTATTAATTTTAAAAAAAAAAAATCAATACATCTAAAAGGAGATGCTAGGTTGTTAAGCTCCCATGAGCTCTGATGTTTGGAACAGAGGTGTGGAGTGGAGGTCATCACATAGGTGATTAGTGATAAACTGCGTATTTGAGGTCAGGGCTTCCTAATAGGAGGTGTACAGTAAAAAATAAAATTCAACACTAAGCTGGAAGAAGCTTTGATGAAGGGATGGTCACTAGGAGAGCAAGAACAATGAAGAGACCAGAGATGCAGAAACAGAGAGCCACAAGGAAGTCAATGTTTGGAGGAACTTAGCTCTTGAGTGGAGCTAAAAGCAACTTTAATTAATCATATTCTTTGAACTGGAAAGAGAGTACAGCAGACAAGGCACTGTCCTTGCACAAGGATTCAATCCTTACTGTTTCACATGTTCCTGTGAACACTCTTGCCAGGAGTTTTCCTCATAAGCCCTGAAAACTGTAGGATGTGGCTGACAAAATCACATGCTCTTCATAGATATCTTTAAAGCTAGTAAGAAAATACTCACTACTTCTGCACATGTCCTTTCTTCCTCCAAATAAAATGATTGCCAAGCAAGCCATTGTCCAACTTCCATCATAGTTTTCTTTTCTAAGCATGGAACAGGAAAGTTCCCACATGAGTATTATTAATTCAAATAAAAAGTTCTTGGGTAAACTTTCACACTTAGTGGAAATTTCACCTAGAGTGGGAAGGAAAAAAACCTATCGAGATTCCAGAGCCTTGCTTGAAACAAGACTTGGAAAACAAAGATTTCCATCAGAATCTCAGTGAGGAGTTGAATGGGGCATGTTTATTGGCAAAATTGATGCGTTTGTTGACCAAGATCGGGGTCCCTCAGAGGAGTCAGTGCCATGAAAGTGTAGGAAAATGTCTCTCAGATCAGTCTTTGCCTTTCCATTAATTCAGTGCCTAATATTTGATAATAGCATCATATTTGAACTAATCCCTGCCTATGTAATTTCCAAGAAGAACCAATCAAGAGCTGAAATCAAGGACTCTGTTCACCAGAGCAGGCGTCTTTGTGTGAGAGAATCTTCCAGAATCATTCTTCTCATATAGTTGTGGTTTCTCCCACACACTGTGACCTTGTGGGGTTGTTACAAAGGGCTGGTGCTTTCCAGTTTGGACAGTGATGTTGAAGCAGCACTAAGTCTCTTGTTATTAGTAATTCAGACAGAAATTATTACCTGCAAGGCTGACAGGGTAGTGGATAATTTTACAGATAACTAGCCACAAAGTAAATCTCTTAAAAGGAACAAGTTCTCGGATCTTGCAAAGGCTCTTCACAAATAAAAATTAAAATATAGGGGCCGGAGAGATAGCATGGAGGTAAGACATTTGCCTTGAATGCAGAAGGATGGTGGTTTAAGTCCTGGCATCCCATATGGTCCCCTGAGGCTGTCAGGAGCGATTTTTGAGTGTAGAACCAGGAGTAACCACTGAGTGCAGCTGGGTGTGACCCCAGCCTATCCTGTGAAGGTTAGGCTCTTCTACCTTCCTCATTGGACCCAGTGGTCCTCAAACTATGGCCCCCAGGCCACATATTGTATTTGTTCTCGTTTTGTTTCTTCACTTCAAAATAAATATATGCAGTGTGTTTAGGAATTTGTTCATAGTTTTTGTTTTTACTATAGTTCAGTCCTCCAGTGAACTGGCTGGCCTCTGTTTAAAAAGTTTGAGGACCACTCATTGTTCACTCAAACTTCAATGCTTGTTACCCTACAGAAAGGTCTTGATAGAGCATTGCCCCATCACCAGAAGCTAAAATTTATCCTCTCCTACTTCACCCTTGACTCCGAGCATTACCTAAGAGACTTCACGAATCAAAAAGATCTTTGCATTTTCAGCACCCAGTACAGAACTTAGACCTATAAGTTAGAGGGCAGTGAGTTTGAATAGTATATTTTAAGAGTCTTCTAAAATTTCCCAATGTGCTTTCAGATGTTTTCACTAAATGTTTGCCCTTGAAATTGTGTACCTACCTTGAAACAATAAACATACACTTCAGAATGATTTATGAATGTTCTTTTTCTGCCTCTGACCTACATGCATTTTTGTTTCTTTTGTTGGTATCTTTTCTGCCTCTACATAATATATCTTAATAAATAAAATCAACACAAAAAGATATACTTTATTAGATGTACTAATAATATTTTCCTGTTTTTAAAGATAGGGCATGATTTTTTTTTTTTTGGGCCACACTCCTTTGATGCTCAGGGGTTACTCCTGGCTAAGCGCTCAAAAATTGCCCCTGGCTTGGAGGGACCATATGGGACACCGGGGGTCGAACCATGGTTTTTCCTTGGCTAGCGCTTGCAAGGCACCTTACCTCTAGAGCCACCTCACCGGCCCTGATAGGGTATGATTTTTAATGATGTAGAATAATGTTGGCTAAACTAGAAAGCAAAACCAAGTTTATTTTATTTTTAATAGCATCATTTTTCTTTATACTATTTTCTGATAATAAATAGCATATATTTATTGCTGAAACTATAAAAAGATGTTCAGAGCCAGACCATTAGTCTAGGGTAGGGTACTTACTTTCCGTGCTGACAACCTGGGTTCACTCCCTGACATCCTGTATGGACCATGTACCCCACCAGGAATAATTCCTGGGTACAGAGCCATGAGTAACCCCTGGGAACCACTGGATATGGCCCAAAAAGGAAAGATTCACAAAGGTTCATAATTACTCTACCATCCAAAATTATAATATTTATTTTGCATATTTATTTCTTTCTCTACTTTATCCTACATACTTCTAAATTAAATATTTTCTAAATATCTCTTTCTTAAAATATATCATTGTGGGAGAGAGAGATAATCTAAGGGATAAAGGGCTTGCCTTGCATGCAGTCAACCTCTGGTTTGATATCCGGCACCACATAAAGCATTCAGAGCATCATCATGAGTGACCTCTGAGCCAGGATAAAGTCCTTAGCAGGATCAGGTATGATCCTAAAACAAAGATAATAAATATTTTCATAATACTTATATATTAAAATATATCATTCTGAGCTGAAGAGATAGAAAGGGAATAAAACACCTGTATTGCATGTGGCTGATGCCAATTCTATTCCTGTGGCCTTAGACCACCATCCAAAATCATAATCAAATATTTACATATGCATAATGTCTTTCTAATCTTTTATTCACAATAAATTGAGTTATTTAAATAAGACTTGTTGGCAATCTGATTTTAAAATCTAACATCATTAGCTTTTTAATTTTTAGCATATTTGAGATCTAATAATGATCCTTTAATACAGTCATTTTGTTTTATAACAAATATAAAGCTGAACAGACTGAAACATCAACCTTCTTAGATTTTAACACTGAGAAAGTCCTAGGAGCCAGAGAGCTAGCACAGCAGTAGGGCATTTGCCTTGCATATAACTGATCAAGGATGGATGGTGGTTCAAATCCTGGCATTCCATATGGTTCCCCATGTCTGCCAGGAGCAATTTCTGAGTGTAAAGCCAGGAGTAACCCCTGAGTGCTGACAGGTCTGAACCAAAAACAAATAAACAAACATAGACTGAGAAAGTCCTACAATTGGAAGAGATGGACGAATAATAGGAAGGGAGTCTCAGGTTCCCTGAGCAAAGATTTGGAAAAAGTTCCTTTAATTCTGATCTTGCTGAGAGCTTTTTTATCATGATTGGGTGTTGGACCTTGTCAAATGCTTTTTCTGCATAATATCTATTGATATGATAATACAGTTTTTATTTTTTCTTTTGTTGATATGATGCATTAAATTGACTTACGTGTGTTAAACCATCCTTGCATCTTTGGGATGAACCCTACTTAGTTATGTGTATGACATTTTTGATGATTGAACCCTATTTGCTAGGGTTTTGTTGAGAATATTTGCATCTGTGTTCAAGGATATTGGTCTGTAGTCCTTTTTTGTGAAATTCTGTCTGCTTTTTCTGTCAGGGTCATGTTAGCTTTGTAAAAACTATTTGGAAATGTTTCTGTCTCTTCAATTTCCTGGAAGAACCTGTAAATGATTGACAGTAGGTCCTCTTGGGAGACTTGAAAGGATTAGCTAATGAATCCATCTGGGGCCAGGCTTTTATTATTGGGGGAAAGACTTTAAATTATCACTTTAATTTCCTCAGTAACGATAGGTCTGTTCAGATATGCCAGATCATCCTGGTTCAACATTGGCAGGTTATAGGAGGAGTCCAAGAATTTTTCTTTTTTTTTTTCCAAAAAAAATTTTTATTTATTTATTTATTTATTTTAATTTTAATTATGACAACAAAGATGCAAAGAAAGAGGACATGGTAAAGTTACAGTGGAAGCCCAATCACCCATAAGCAGAATTCTCGGTAGTCCCAACAATGATATCCCAGCCTTGATCTTTCAACCAAAGAAAATTAAGAAAAACAAAACTGAACCCATGTACAATACAATTAATTTGTCCCTCAAATTCCCAGTTGTATTACATACTATTTCTTAGCAGCACACAATATAATCCAAAGAGATTAGACTTATGTAACTCCTTAAACATTGAGGGCAAAGTACATTTATCTAGTTCCATGCACATGCTTACTAGTTTAAGTTAACCTCAAAAGTTTTAGTGGGTTGTCTTTCTTTTTTTTTTTTTTTTTTTTTTTTTTTTAAATTGATAATATCTTTATTTTTTTTTTTAATTTTTTTTTATTTAAATACCTTGATTACATACATGATTGTGTTTGGGTTTCAGTCATAAAAGGAACACCACCCATCACCAGTGCAACATTCCCATCACCCAAGTCCCAAATCACCCTCCTCCCCACCCAACCCCCGCCTGTACCCTAAACAGGCTCTACATTTCCCTCATACATTCTCAATATTAGGACAGTTCAAAATGTAGTTATTTCTCTAACTAAACTCATCACTCTTTGTGGTGAGCTTCCTGAGGTGAGCTGGAACTTCCAGCTCTTTTCTCTTTTGTGTCTGAAAATTATTATTACAAGGGTGTCTTTCATTTTTCTTAAAACCCATAGATGAGTGAGACCATTCTGCGTTTTTCTCTCTCTCTCTGACTTATTTCACTCAGCATAATAGATTCCATGTACATCCATGTATAGGAAAATTTCATGACTTCATCTCTCCTGACAGCTGCATAATATTCCATTGTGTATATGTACCACAGTTTCTTTAGCCATTCATCTGTTGAAGGGCATCTTGGTTGTTTCCAGAGTCTTGCTATGGTAAATAGAGCTGCAATGAATATAGGTGTAAGGAAGGGGTTTTTGTATTGTATTTTTGTGTTCCTAGGGTATATTCCTAGGAGTGGTATAGCTGGATCGTATGGGAGCTCGATTTCCAGTTTTTGGAGGAATCTCCATATCGCTTTCCATAAAGGTTGAACTAGACAGCATTCCCACCAGCAGTGGATAAGAGTTCCTTTCTCTCCACATCCCCGCCAACACTGTTTATTCTCATTCTTTGTGATGTGTGCCATTCTCTGGGGTGTGAGGTGGTATCTCATCGTTGTTTTGATTTGCATCTCCCTGATGATTAGTGATGTGGAACATTTTTTCATGTGTCTTTTGGCCATGCGTATTTCTTCTTTGTCAAAGTGTCTGTTCATTTCTTCTCCCCATTTTTTGATGGGGTTAGATGTTTTTTTCTTGTAAAGTTCTGTCAGTGCCTTGTATATTTTGGAGATTAGCCCCTTATCTGATGGGTATTGGGTGAATAGTTTCTCCCACTCAGTGGGTGGCTCTTGTATCCTGGGCACTATTTCCTTTGAGGTGCAGAAGCTTCTCAGCTTAATATATTCCCATCTGTTAATCTCTGCTTTCACTTGCTTGGAGAGTGCAGTTTCCTCCTTGAAGATGCCTGTAATGTCCTGGAGTGTTTTGCCTATGTGCTGTTCTATATATCTTATGGTTTTGGGGCTGATATCGAGGTCTTTAATCCATTTGGATTTTACCTTTGTACATGATGTTAGCTGGGGGTCTAAGTTTAATTTTTTGCAAGTGGCTATCCAATTGTGCCAACACCACTTGTTGAAGAGGCTTTCCCTGCTCCATTTAGGATTTCCTGCTCCTTTATCAAAAATTAGATGGTTGTATCTCTGGGGAACATTTTCTGAGTATTCAAGCCTATTCCACTGATCTGAGGACCTATCCTTATTCCAATACCATGCTGTTTTGATAACTGTTGCTTTGTAGTACAGTTTAAAGTTGGGAAAAGTAATTCCTCCCATATTCTTTTTCCCAATGATTGCTTTAGCTATTCGAGGGTGTTTATTGTTCCAAATGAATTTCAAAAGTGTCTGATCCACTTCTTTGAAGAATGTCATGGGTATCTTTAGAGGGATGGCATTAAATCTGTATAATGCCTTGGGGAGTATTGACATTTTGATGATGTTAATCCTGCCAATCCATGAGCAGGGTATGTGTTTCCATTTCCGTGTGTCCTCTCTTATTTCTTGGAGCAGAGTTTTATAGTTTTCTTTGTATAGGTCCTTCACATATTTAGTCAAGTTGATTCCAAGATATTTGAGTTTGTGTGGTACTATTGTGAATGGGGTTGTTTTCTTAATGTCCATTTCATCCTTATTACTATTGGTATATAGAAAGGCCATTGATTTTTGTGTGTTAATTTTGTAGCCTGCCACCTTGCTATATGAGTCTATTGTTTCTAGAAGCTTTTTGATAGAGTCTTTAGGGTTTTCTAAGTAGAGTATCATGTCATCTGCAAACAGTGAGAGCTTGACTTCTTCCTTTCCTATCTGGATTCCCTTGATATCCTTTTCTTGCCTAATCGCTATAGCAAGTACTTCCAGTGCTATGTTGAATAGGAGTGGTGAGAGAGGACAGCCTTGTCTTGTGCCAGAATTTAGAGGGAAGGCTTTCAGTTTTTCTCCATTGAGGATAACATTTGCCACTGGCTTGTGGTAGATGGCCTTCACTATATTGAGAAAGGTTCCCTCCATTCCCATCTTGCTGAGAGTTTTGATCAAGAATGGGTGTTGGACCTTATCAAATGCTTTCTCTGCATCTATTGATATGATCATGTGGTTTTTATTTTTCTTGTTATTGATGTTGTGTATTATGTTGATAGATTTACGGATGTTAAACCAGCCTTGCATTCCTGGGATGAAACCTACTTGATCGTAGTGGATGATCTTCTTAACGAGGCATTGAATCCTATTTGCCAGGATTTTGTTGAGGATCTTTGCATCTGCATTCATCAGTGATATTGGTCTGTAATTTTCTTTTTTGGTAGCGTCTCTGTCTGGTTTAGGTATCAAGGTGATGTTGGCTTCATAAAAGCTATTTGGAAGTGTTTCTGTTTGTTCAATTTCATGAAAGAGTCTTGCCAAGATTGGCAGTAGTTCCTCTTGGAAAGTTTGATAGAATTCATTAGTGAATCCATCTGGACCTGGGCTTTTGTTTTTCGGCAGACATTTGATTACTGTTTTAATTTCATCAATGGTGATGGGGGTGTTTAGATATGCTACATCCTCTTCCTTCAACCGTGGAAGATTATAAGAGTCCAAGAATTTATCCATTTCTTCCAGGTTCTCATTTTTAGTGGCGTAGAGTTTTTCAAAGTAGTTTCTGATTACCCTTTGAATCTCTGTCATATCAGTAGTGATCTCTCCTTTTTCATTCCTGATACGAGTTATCAAGTTTCTCTCTCTCTCTTTCTTTGTTAGGTTTGCCAGTGGTCTATCAATCTTGTTTATTTTTTCAAAGAACCAACTTCTGCTTTCGTTGATCTTTCGGATTGTTTTTTGAGTTTCCACTTCGTTGATTTCTGCTCTCAGCTTTGTTATTTCCTTCTGTCTTCCTGTTCTTGGGTCCTTTTGTTGAGCATTTTCTAGTTCTATTAGCTGTGTCATTAAGCTACTCAGGTAAGCTCCTTCTTCCTTCCTGATGTGTGCTTGCAAAGCTATAAATTTTCCTCTCAGTACTGCTTTTGCTGTGTCCCATAAGTTCTGAGAGTTTGTGTCTTTATTGTCATTTGTTTCCAGGAACCTTTTTATTTCCTCCTTGATTTCATCTCGGACCCACTGGTTATTGAGCATGAGGCTGTTTAACTTCCAGGTGTTAAAGTGTTTCTTCTGAGTCCCTTTGGAGTTCACAAATAATTTCAGAGCCTTGTGGTCAGCGAAGGTAGTCTGCAAAATTTCTATCCTCTTGATCTTATGGAGGTATGTTTTATGTGCCAGCATGTAGTCTATCCTGGAGAATGTCCCATGTACATTGGAGAAGAATGTGTATCCAGGTTTCTGGGGATGGAGTGTCCTATATATATCCACTAGGCCTCTTTCTTCCATTTCTCTCCTCAGGTCTAGTATATTCTTGTTGGGTTTCAGTCTGGTTGACCTGTCCAGTGTTGACAAAGCCGTGTTTAGGTCCCCCACAATTATTGTGTTGTTGTTGATATTATTTTTCAGATTTGTCAGCAGTTGTATTAAATATTTTGCTGGCCCCTCATTCGGTGCATATATGTTTAGGAGAGTGAATTCTTCCTGCTCTACGTACCCCTTGATTAATATAAAATGTCCGTCTTTGTCCCTTACAACCTTCCTGAGTATAAAGTTTGCATTATCTGATATTAGTATGGCCACTCCAGCTTTTTTATGGGTGTTGTTTGCTTGGATAACTTTTCTCCAGCCTTTTATTTTGAGTCTATGTTTGTTCTGACTATTCAGGTGCGTTTCTTGTAGGCAGCAGAAGGTTGGATTGAGTTTTTTGATCCATTTAGCCACTCTGTGTCTCTTAACTGGTGCATTTAGTCCATTGACGTTGAGAGAAAGAATTGTCCTGGGATTTAACGCCATCTTTATTTCAAAATTTGGTGTGTCTTTTGGGTAGTCTTGTCTTAGATTAGGTCTTTCAGTTTTTCTCTTAAGACTGGTTTTGTGTCTGTGAAGTTTCTGAGCTGTTTTTTGTCTGTGAAACCATGTATTCTTCCATCAAACCGGAAAGTGAGTTTTGCTGGGTATAGTATTCTGGGTGAAGCATTCATTTCATTCAGTCTTGTCACAATATCCCACCACTGCTTTCTGGCATTGAGCGTTTCTGGTGACAGGTCTGCTGTAAATCTCAGGGAAGCTTGCTTGAACATGATTTCCCCTTTTGATCTTGCTGTTTTCAGAATTCTGTCTCTATCTGTGGGATTTGTCATTGTGACTAGGATGTGTCTTGGGGTGGTTTTTCTGGGGTCTCTTTTGGTTGGTACTCTTCGGGCATGCAGGATTTGATCACATATATTCTTTAGCTCTGGAAGTTTCTCTTTAATGATGTTCTTGACCATTGATTCTTCCTGGAAATTTTCTTCCTGGGTCTCTGGGACTCCAATGATTCTTAAGTTGTTTCTGTTGATCTTATCATAGACTTCTATTTTCGTCTGTTCCCATTCTTTGACTAATTTTTCCATTGTCTGCTCATTTGCTTTAAGTTTTTTGTCCAATCTCTCCTGCTGTATGGAATTGTTATGTATCTCATCTTCCACAGCACCAAGTCTATTCTCAGCTTCTGATACCCTGTCCCAGAGCTTATCCATTTTGTCATTCACTTCGTTTACTGAGTTTTTCAGGCCTGTTAGTTGACATGTTATTTCAGTTTGGAGTTTTGTCATTTCTGCCTTCATATTTTCTTGGTTCTTATTAGTGTTCTGTTCAACTCGATCCATGGTTTCTTGGAGTCTGTTGAGCACCTTCCATATTGCTAGTCTAAAGTCCTTATCTGAGAGGTTGATTAGTTGTTCAGTCATTATCTGGTCCTCAGAATTGTCATCTTCATTCTCTATGTCTGATGCTGGCCTGCGCTGTTTCCCCATTGTCACATTTGTATTGTGGGTTTTTCTACGTGTTGTAGTGGTATTCATTGTCTATATGATGTAGGCAGCACACTCCTCTGGCTCCTCCCTTTCTGGATGGGCTGACTTGCCTCTAAGGGAGGGGAGTCCTCCGTGGATGAAGCCTCACACTGGGTCAAATCTTAGGCCCGAGCATGTAACAGAGAAGACAGTCCAGAGAGAAATGTTTGCTTCTGTGATATAGCGCCGTTCTTAGTGTGATTTTTCCTTCTTGTTGCAATGGAGTTCTTTCCTTAGAAAGAGTGCACGGCCGCGTAGCGAAGCGGAGCGGCCGTGCTCCTCTGAGCCTCTTTTTGCCCCACTCGCAAGAGTTTCACGCAAGAGGACAGTAGACAGACATAGACAGGTCACACTCACAGTCTTTCACAGCTGAGCCCCACTGGGCCGGTGTACTTTCGCGGATTTTCCCCGCCTGGTGTCACACACAGGGAGCCAGCTTTTGCAAAGGATAGCCGGTTTTTATGCTCTGAAGTCCCTCCCTGAAAATGGCGTCTGGGCGAGCGAGGTTTCTGGAGGCTCTTTTTGCCCCACTCGCAAGAGTTTCACGCAAGAGGACAGTAGACAGACATAGACAGGTCACACTCACAGTCTTTCACAGCTGAGCCCCACTGGGCCGGTGTACTTTCGCGGATTTTCCCCGCCTGGTGTCACACACAGGGAGCCAGCTTTTGCAAAGGATAGCCGGTTTTTATGCTCTGAAGTCCCTCCCTGAAAATGGCGTCTGGGCGAGCGAGGTTTCTGGAGGCTCTTTTTGCCCCACTCGCAAGAGTTTCACGCAAGAGGACAGTAGACAGACATAGACAGGTCACACTCACAGTCTTTCACAGCTGAGCCCCACTGGGCCGGTGTACTTTCGCGGATTTTCCCCGCCTGGTGTCACACACAGGGAGCCAGCTTTTGCAAAGGATAGCCGGTTTTTATGCTCTGGAGTCCCTCCCTGAAAATGGCGTCTGGGCGAGCGAGGTTTCTGGAGGCTCTTTTTGCCCCACTCGCAAGAGTTTCACGCAAGAGGACAGTAGACAGACATAGACAGGTCACACTCACAGTCTTTCACAGCTGAGCCCCACTGGGCCGGTGTACTTTCGCGGATTTTCCCCGCCTGGTGTCACACACAGGGAGCCAGCTTTTGCAAAGGATAGCCGGTTTTTATGCTCTGAAGTCCCTCCCTGAAAATGGCGTCTGGGCGAGCGAGGTTTCTGGAGGCTCTTTTTGCCCCACTCGCAAGAGTTTCACGCAAGAGGACAGTAGACAGACATAGACAGGTCACACTCACAGTCTTTCACAGCTGAGCCCCACTGGGCCGGTGTACTTTCGCGGATTTTCCCCGCCTGGTGTCACACACAGGGAGCCAGCTTTTGCAAAGGATAGCCGGTTTTTATGCTCTGGAGTCCCTCCCTGAAAATGGCGTCTGGGCGAGCGAGGTTTCTGGAGGCTCTTTTTGCCCCACTCGCAAGAGTTTCACGCAAGAGGACAGTAGACAGACATAGACAGGTCACACTCACAGTCTTTCACAGCTGAGCCCCACTGGGCCGGTGTACTTTCGCGGATTTTCCCCGCCTGGTGTCACACACAGGGAGCCAGCTTTTGCAAAGGATAGCCGGTTTTTATGCTCTGAAGTCCCTCCCTGAAAATGGCGTCTGGGCGAGCGAGGTTTCTGGAGGCTCTTTTTGCCCCACTCGCAAGAGTTTCACGCAAGAGGACAGTAGACAGACATAGACAGGTCACACTCACAGTCTTTCACAGCTGAGCCCCACTGGGCCGGTGTACTTTCGCGGATTTTCCCCGCCTGGTGTCACACACAGGGAGCCAGCTTTTGCAAAGGATAGCCGGTTTTTATGCTCTGGAGTCCCTCCCTGAAAATGGCGTCTGGGCGAGCGAGGTTTCTGGAGGCTCTTTTTGCCCCACTCGCAAGAGTTTCACGCAAGAGGACAGTAGACAGACATAGACAGGTCACACTCACAGTCTTTCACAGCTGAGCCCCACTGGGCCGGTGTACTTTCGCGGATTTTCCCCGCCTGGTGTCCGGGTTGTCTTTCTTAAGGATTGGAGTCAAGGGAAAATAGTAAAAAATGGTGTTAGAGTGGCATTTGTTTGCATAGGCCCACCAAAATATAAGGGACATGGAAAGAAAAATTATGGTCTAAATACAAGGAGACCCTACCCCTGAAGTTTCCCGGCACAGGACTGACTCTAGGCTCCAGGCAAACTAGTTTGTCCAATTCAAGTCATCGTCTGTAGTGGCAATATACCTTCATTCCTCACATAGTCTCTGTTGTTGGTATCATGTTTCTGTATTAAAGGTCCTGGAGTCTGCATATCCCATATTGCAGTCAGGATGGTGCAGAGCATCCTCTCGTTTCACCTCACACTTAAGGGGCACTAGAGAGAACCATGTCCTGTAGAGCAGGTCATTGTTGTTGTCAAGTCTTCTCAGTGTAAACGGAAGTCTCTTTTTAGGAGGTCGATGTCAGACCCTTGGTAGTGTCTTTCCTGGTAGAGGACTGCTTCCTCTTCTTCTCAGTGTAAACGGAAGTCTCTTTTTAGGAGGTCGATGTCAGACCCTTGGTAGTGTCTTTCCTGGTAGAGGACTGCTTCCAGCTGTTGCTATAAAAGACCTTGGATGTTTCGTAGATAGCTTGCCTGGTTCTGGCGTGAATGGAGGATTCCCATTCTTCTGAGGCCTGTGCCAGGGCATTATATCAATGTTCAGGGTGTAAGGTACATTGTACTGAGATTTATTAGATAAGAACTTATCTGTAGGTATAGTGTTTTCCTATTTTAATGTGTCTATGCAAAGAAGGATCAATGCCATGAAGCGTTATTGGTGCATCTGGAGGCAATAGGAACAAGACCAGCAATTTCCATGACATAGTTCAATCATAGACATTAAACTGAGGGACAGTTCCACCAACAATCCTTATTGAACAGCTTACAAAGAAAAGACAAGATAAAAAGTGGATAGAAACATCATGGTAGAAGAATATAGAGAGAGTTACAGCCGTTAAAGAAAATATACATAAAATATTCAAAAGATATATGTGTGCAATTTATGTCCTTCTAAATAGTTCTGGGATTGTTAGATCCACTGTATGTCTTTGGTCTGAGATTAGAACCGTGTATTATTGAAGTTAAGAAGGGTAAATCGGGGGTACTGATGGTTGGGAGGAGAATACGGGCGCTAGCCCCCTCGCGGTTTGCATCATGTAGACTAGTATGAAATTGCCAGTGACAGCCTGAGTATAACTGACCAACTATCTGCCACCCCACAGATCAAACACCACCCCCCAAGCCAATCTCAGGAGCTCAAGCCCCACCCTAGGCCAATCTCTGCAGCTGGCCTGGGAGTGGGGAAAACCCAGGGTGCCCCATCAGGTCCTCCCAGAAACCCACCTGGAGATCCGGAGGAAAGGGGGAGAGGGGGGTCGGGTGACCCAGGTCCGGGCCCCCCTACCCTAGGCCGGGCCAAGTGGCCCCTGGCACATACGGAGGTCTGCCAGGAGCCAGCCCGTGCCAGCTGAAAATCCTGCCCCAGGAAGGGAGGAAGGCCCTCCCAGGCCCCAAGGACCAGAGCTCCCCAGAGTCCTAGAATTTATCCCTTTCTTCCCGGTTCTCTTATTTCTGGCATAGAACTTCTCAAAGTAATCTCTGATTACCCTTTGAATTTCTATAGTTTCTGTAGTAATTTACCCCTTTTCATTTCTTTTTTTTTTTTTTTTTTTTTTTTTTGGTTTTTGGGCCACACCCGTTTGACGCTCAGGGGTTACTCCTGGCTATGTGCTCAGAAATCGCCCCTGGCTTGGGTGGACCATATGGGACGCCGGGGGATCGAACCGAGGTCCTTCCTTGGCTAGCGCTTGCAAGGCAGACACCTTACCTCCAGCGCCACCTACCCGGCCCCACCCCTTTTCATTTCTAAATTAGTTAATTAACTTTCTTTTTCTTTCTTTGTGAGTCTTGCAAGTAGTTTATCAATTTTGTTTATTTTTTTTTAAAGAAACAACTCTTGCTTTCGTTGATCTTTTGGATTGATTTTTGGGTTTCCAGTTCTCTAATTTCTGCTCTTAACTTTGTTATTGTCTTCTGTTTGCCTATTTTTGGTTCATTTTGCTGATCCTTTTCTATTTTTTTTTTCTTTTTGGTTTTTGGGTGAGACCCGGTGATGCTCAGGGGTTACTCCTGGCTATGCACTCAGAAATCGCTCCTGGCGTGGGGGACCATATGGGACGCCGGGGGGATCGAACCGAAGTTTGTACTAGATTAGTGCTTGCAAGGTAGATAACTTACCTCTAGCACCGCTGCTCCATTTCCCTTTTCTAATTTTTAAACTGTTCCATAAACAGTACTCTGCACATCTAGAACAGTACTCTTTGGGCATTCAGAATACAGTGGCATGCACTCTTTAGTTCTAGGAGTTTCTCAGTAATAATATCCTTGACTGTTGATTTTTCATTGAGGTTTTCTTCCTGAATCTCTGGGACCCCAATGATTCTTGTGTTGTTTCTACTGAGCTTATTCCAGACTTCTATTGTTGTCTGTTCACTTTTATTGAGGATTTTTTTCTAGCTTCTTCCATTGTATGGAGGTGTTATGCAGCACATCTTCTATATCATTGATTCTGTCCTCAGCAGCTGTTACTCTGCTGCTTCTGGGATGTCCGTCCCATCATTTCTCTAAGTTCATTGAACATTCATAACATTTCCTCTCTAAAGTTCTCATCAGAAGTGGTATGTAAATGGCAGTTGTTGGTTGGGTTTCCAGAATCTTCCGTCACAAGGTGTGGTGTGGGTCTGCGTAGTTTTCCCATTGTAAACTTTGATATACGGTACTCTTTGAAGAATGTTTTGGTACATTTCTTTGATAGGAGGAAATGACAGCCACAAAGCGAAGCAGAGTAGCTGTGCTCTTGCTTGTCTCACTCTGATGAGCTCAACCTGGGAATTTTCCCATTTTAAGTCTCTGATGCTGTCCTACGTGTCGCCAAATAGATGGCCCCTTCTGCCTCAGTCCTTGGTAGTGGGGTCGCTTACCTTGTGATGCTTTCCTGGGCCCCACCAAATAGACTCCCCCAATTGCCTCAGTCCTTTGTGATGAGATCGCTTCTGGGTGTCTTTTTTGTTTGTTTGTTTGTTTTTTTGGGCCACACTAGGTGACACTCAGGGGTTACTCCTGGCTATGCGCTTAGAAATCACTCCTGGCTTGGGAGACTCTATGATATGCCAGGGCATTGAACCATAGTCCATAGGTCAGCTGTGTGCAAGGCAAACATTCTACCGCCCCTACCACTGAGCCACTGCTCCAGCCCCCTGGGTGTCTTTTTATTTTAGATTAATTTTATTTCTTGTGCATAAGCTTCTTAACTTGATGTAGTAACATTTATTTAATTTTGTTTTTGTTTTCTTTGCCACTGTGGTCATCAAGTTGAAGATTCCAAACTATCACTATTTTCAGACAGCATGATAATATATTGAAAACCCTAGAGTTCACCCCAATATTTATAGAAATAATAGACTAATATATAGTAAGGTAGCAGGCTGTAAATCAATACACAAAATCTGTGACATTCCTGTACACAAATAATGAACTAGAATAAAAAAAATTAAGAGATTATCTTTTTCAAAATAGTGACTCATAATATCAAATGCCTAAAAATCAACAAGGAAGGAAAAAGACATATACAGAGAAAACTACAAATCACTGATAAAAAAAATAGAAGACACCAGAAAATGAAAGACATACCTTGTTCATGGATTGAAAAAATCAACATTGTCAAAATGGCAATCCTACCCAAAGTGCTATATGTATTTAATACAATATTCATTAAAATTCCAATGACATTCCAAAGATATGTAACAAACTACTAAAATTTGTATGAAAACATAAAACCCCAGAATATTCAAAGGGATCTTAAGAGGGGGGAAAAGTATGGGGAATTATGTTTTCTAAGCTTGAACTGTACTCCAAAGTTATAATTAAATTTGCACTGTACTGGAATAAAGATAAACCTGCAGGCAAAAGGAACAGACTTGTCCTCAGTTCAATCTACAGATTTACAACAGCTAATGTGTGACAAAGAAACTAAGGATATGGAGCAGAACAAAGAAAGTCTATTCAACAAATGGCATTAGGAAACCTGAATAACCACCGGTTTAAAAAAAAAATAAAAGAAAGAAGGAAAACAAAGTACAATCATCCTTCACACCATTCACAAAAGTAGACTCAAAGTTGATTAAAGATCTGAGATGATTTTAGACCAGAATCCATATAATATATTGAAGTGGGGTGGGGAGAAAAAAAATACATTGAAGAAAAAATTAGCAGAACACTCTAGGTATTTGGCCTTGAGATAGTCTTATCCTTGCTTTGCAGAGAACTTGCTTGAGATAATTATTATTATTATTTTTTTGCTTCTGGACTCTTTCACCAGCTTCCTGCAAATCTTCCATCCCACATCAGATATTCAGTGAAACAGAACTCTCTCTTCTGCTCAGGGTCTAGTCTTTTGAGCATGAGTTCCTCTGTGTCAGCACAGTTCTTCTGTGTAGTAGACCTGAGTTGTCAGAGATAGCATGGAGGTAAGGCGTTTGCCTTTCATGCAGGAGGTCATCGGTTCGAATCCCGGCATCCCATATGGTCCCCCGTGCCTGCCAGGAGCAATTTCTGAGCCTGGAGCCAGGAATAACTCCTGAGCACTGCCGGGTGTGACCCAAAAACCAAAAAAAAAAAAAAAAAAAAAAGAATGTCTGCAACACAAGACCAGCCCTAACCTGCTGTATTGTCTCAGGCCCTAAACAATTTTGGAAGAGGGGAAACCCCCCAGCTCCACAAAGCTCTGGCCTTCCCTGTAGGGGAAGAGGAAATATTCAACTCTAACCCATGCTAGTCTTACTATTTCCTCAGGAAGAGGAAGGACACAAAAACACAGCTTCAGAGAAACAATAACAAATGGTAGTGAAATTCTTAGTCCACAGGCAGAGACACACTTACTGCTATATTGAAGCTTAACCACAGGTGTTTTTCCTCCTCTAATCCACAGCTCACACTACACATCACTTATGGTCATACCTTGCACATTGTTCCAGGCCTGCTAAAAATTACAAAGCACAGGAAAATGCAAAGTAAAAGATAAATGCACAAAAAAGCCCCACTAGTTTGATTTTTTTTTTTTTTTTGGTCATTGTAGGTTTTTTTTTTTTTTTGTATTGATGTTATGTTATTCTTCCTTTTTCTCCTTCTTCTCTTAAATTGATATTTATAGCCTCTAGAAGGACTCCTCCCATTTTTTGCTTGTTTTTATTTTTGCACCCCCTTTTTTTCCCTTCGAACAGAACCACATAACTTGAATCATCTTGTTCTACCTCATAAATTGAGGGGGAAATAATGGAGGTACAAGACCAAACAGTCGTATAGACATTGAGTATAAATAAAAGAATGATCAGACTTAAACACCAAATCCAAAGCCAATGACAACAGAATACCCAATACCCAATCTACAACAAGCTAGACACAGAGTGGACCACTTATACTAGTAGCCTGGGGGGGGGGGCAAAGGAGAAGGATATGGGATGCATGTTGGGAACAGTGGTGGAGGGAGGACAACATTGGTGGTGAGAATACCCCTGATTCAATGTCACTATGTACCTACAATATAACTGTGAAAGATTTGTAATCCACTTTGGTCAAAATATAAATTATTAAAAAAAAGTAATAAAGCCCCACAAGTTTGAGTCAGACCCACCCAGCAGGGTGTTGGACACATCAGATGGAGAACTCAAAAACAACTATGATTAATCTGTTAAGAGTGCTAGTGGGCAAGCAGATAGCATACAAGAACAGACAAGTCACAGACATGGAGGTGGAATGAACCAGAAGGAAAGAGTCAAAAAGATAACTAGAGACTAACAAAATCTACTCAGGTGCAATTGAAAAACACTCTTCGTGGCCTTATTAGTGGTAAAGACCTGAGTAAGGATAGTCTTTTAGGTAAAAATGCTCTAGTTTCAATAGAAAACTCCCCAAAATTAAAAGCAAAAAAATAAGAATAGTTGAAAGCTTCCCCACCCCCCTCTGGAACTGGTGAGATAGTAGAGCAGGTCTAGATGTCATCCCTGAGCATAGTTGGATGGTCCCAAGACCCCTGACTCCCCTTAACCCCCAAAAAGATAGTCTTGTACCATCTTGGTGGAAAACCTCAATCTCCAGAAACTCAGTGCAAATACCTTAATTGATAACCTGATGAGCATAATCACCCTAGGACTTCTCAGACCTAGGATTTAGGGGTATAAGGACCTTGATAAGCAGCTCTCTTTTTATTAAAAAAGAACAAAGAAAAAACAAAAAAACAAAAACAAAATATTTTTCTTGCAACAGAAACTTAGTCAAAGCTGGTTTACGAGCTCATGCTTACTTTTGGCATGAGTCAACAATAAAGGGAACTAAATGTAGATTTATTTCTTGAGGAAAATGCATCTCTGTAAATCCCCCTCCGTGGCCTAACCGCCACCTCAGGCAAACGGTTGCTCAAGAGTCTTTGCTGATCCAATATGCAATTAGCCAGAGATTTCTATCTACAAAGAAAGTTCAACTTTGCCAATCCAGCAGCAAGTCTGTATGTGTAAGCCTGCACTTTATTTAGGGATCTTGGCCCATCAGGAACTGTAGTGTGGAGTGAGGGATAGGTTGTGGGTACAAAACAACCATTTCCTGTTATGGTTATCCAGGTCAAATGGATTGTAGGCCACCCCCTTCTTCCATTCAGTTCCCCCTGACTTCTTAATCAAGTCTGTTCCTTAGTATTTCCTGTGTACAACCACCAATTTCTGGGCTCTCTTGTTAGAGAGGAGTTCAGTGAGAACAAACCTTATGGTCCATTCCAGGGCTGGTGTTATGAAGGTAGGACAACCAGGGGCAAGGAAGGATGGAAGTTGTGCTTCTGATCACAGGTGGTGGGTGACAGTAGCCCAGTCAGAAAGCCCTATCCCTCCACAAGAGGAAGGAGACTTTCCTCTCTAGTTAATGATTACATAAAAACACAGGAGTCAGGCTGAGTGCAAAAGCCCACTGGAGACACATGAGGATGAAGACGATGCTGAAAAGCAAGGTGGCCAAAGAGAAAACTCTACTGCAAAAAAATGCCAAGAGAGACTTTTCTTCCATCTGAAAGACTAAGAAAAGAAGATCGATTCTGAACCTTGCAGTGAGCACTTGATAGCCAAAGAAGCAGATGGTTGAGAAATAGACCCAAAGAAAGGAAGATGAAGGCAGTTAGTGACAGGAGGAGGAGCCATCCTTCTGATGACAATCAGAAGGTCTCCAGGGAAGCAGCTGGCAGGCTGGGCCTACCTAGGTGGGTGGAGCCCAGAACCACTGGGACATGTTGTATCTCCCAAAAGGGACAGAAAGCTAGAAAGCAGGCAACTGGGCAAAGATTGAGACACCAGAAGAGCCTCTGGCCCAAACCCCAGGCTCATTTGCTGGGCTCTTAGAAGTCACTCTCCAAGGTGGGTTTCCTAAGACTCTTGCTAGCTTTTCTGGGGCACTGCTCAGAAATGAGCCAGTTCCCAGAAGAGTCTGGATTTATTTCTTTAGCTCATCTGATAGCTGACTGTGATGTTTACCAGGCCATTGTGATTTTTTTTCTCTCTCTTATAAATCTAGCCCTAGCCAGCCAGCTTAAGAATTTACTGCCTGATTATTTACTAACATGGTTTTGCTGGCAAAACCCTACGTGAGTGTTTCCCTGGCCTCTCAAGGGACCTGTTTAACTCTGACTTTCTTTTACTACCAGGCTTCAAGTGGGAAGTGGGAGATTATATTTAAAGGTCAGCAGGTGCGCAGGATCCTTGTCCTTGCGTGTGTAGGGTGTGTGTGTGTGTGTATGCCTATGTGTGTGTTTACATCAGTGTATATACATGCCCTTCTGTGTGTTCCTCTGTGTATGCATACCTGTGTCCACATGTTCTTTTGTGCATGCGAACTAAGCACTGAGCTGACAGACAAGTCCCGGTCACTTGCATGGAGGCGTAATGATGGGTACCTGGTGATTTGTTTGACAGTCTGCAGTGTTTATTATAATGAAAGTAAATCAATCAATGGGCTTTTCTGGATTAGAAGGCAAGAGGAATTTACTGTCAACAGTATAAAAACAAAGAGCTGTAAAATGCAGATCTCAAAGTTCGCTGAGGGTTGGACAGGAACAAAAAAATATTCAGAAAAGGCCAACTACAGGACATTTGTCTTGAATGGAAGTTTGAAGTGTTTGGGAAATACAGCTGAGAAAGTTGCTTTCGGATCAAAGCACCAGCTACTAGAACTAAAGAACTAAAACAGCCCAAACAGACTCCACTTGATTCTCTTTGAAAAAAGTTAATTTTTTTAATTCCTTCAAAGATCACAAATGGAGACTCACACATTGAAATGAGAACTTGAGTTTGAAGAATTAAGGAAGCAAGTCTCTGGTTCGTGTACCTATTCCCAGAGAAATCCAGCATCCAGAATTGGACTTTACTGGAAAGAAGCTCTGTTCTCCAGGGAGAAACAAATTGAGAAATTCAAGGTTGCTCAAACAGGGTTGAGCAAGAAGCCATGAAATCCCTGATTTCTGATAACTTAGAAGAGTTCCTGATGAGAAAGGTAAGAGACATTGATAATGGTCTTGCACCCCCTCACCCTTCTTTGCCCCACCCCTCCTCACCCTTCTACTCTTCACCCTTCCTTTCTCCTCACCTCCCTCTTCCCTTCCTCCCAAACACTACCCATTTTTTCCAACCACCTCACCATTCCTCATCTTCTATCCCTCCTCACTGCCTCCCTCCCCAGTTCCCTCACCTCCTCTACCTCTTAGCAACCACCTGCCTTTCTATAACCTTCCTCACATCTCCACTCCTCACCCCTATTACCTCTCTTCACCCCTTTAATCTTCACCACTCTCACTGCCACCCTTCCTCAACTCTCCTCACCCTTCCTTGACCTCCAGGCCTCTCTATTCTTCCTCACTTTTCCTATTGCTCTTCATACCTTCTCCTTCCATCTCACTAAATGTCACTCAGAAAGGATTTCAGACTGGTTTTAAAGATGCATCAACTGCTCCTAAGGAGTTCAAGGTGATCAACCCTACAAGGGTTTGGGGATTATAATTCATGACTCTCTCTGAGGTAGTTGGGGTCATGTCTGAAACAGAGAATTGGAATGGTGTTAAACTTTGATTTTGGCAAATGCCCCTATGGAAAAGGTAAGGTGTTTCATATTCAGCTTTTTTCTCTGTAGAATTGAAATCAAAATAGGGTATTAGTGGGTTCATTAAAAAAAAAAGAGTATGCGAGGGCTAAGAAGATTGTATCGGGGTATGGGTGCATACTTTCAGGTACCACAGATCTTCTCCCAAGTCCCACCAGGAGTAATTCCTGAGTGCTAGTCATAGTTGCATATGGCCCACAAACCAAAAATAAAACTTGAAAATAACACATAAAACTTGAAGTGAAAAGCTTTGAAAACTGTTGAGAAGAGATTGTTCAATGGAATGACAGATGCATGCATAATTAGGCCTGAGTTCTGTCTCCAATTTTTACATGGTGCCCCAAGCTTGACCAGGAGTGACCCCCAAGTCCCCTGAGTCAGATGTGATCCTAAAAATAGGAAAGAGAAAGAAAAAATTCAAAACTTATAATATCCTAATAATAAAATATATACCACACACACATATATCCTTTTATTTGGATACACATAGAATTTAAACCAGTTTAATTTATTTTCTACAAACCCATAGGATTTTAATTATTTGAACTTAAAAGGATCTGAAAGGGGATCTCAAAACTTTATTTTCAGGTGAAATTGCTAAAAGCCACTCTTGAAAAGAAAACATTTAAAGGAAGATGTTAGTCTAGTCTAGGGCTGTTGTGCTTTTGCACGTAAACTAGGAGAGTTTATTATCATAACTCTAAGCAAGGCAGATTTATTAGGCAAAAACTTAATGGTCTGTGTGTCAGAGAGCTGTTACAGGAATTAAATATATTACTTGCATGGGACTTTGATCCCAAAGCAATGCTGGAAGCACGCTGGAGCCCTCTTGTCCCCAGAGGGACCCCTAAACCTCTTTACCATCTCCTGGTACCCTGCCTCTCAAGTCAAGAGAGATACACAAAGAAATTTTAAGATGATAACAATGAGGCTGGAGAGATAGCATAGCAGTAAAGCGTTTGCCTTGCTTCCGGCCAACCTGGAAGGGACCTGGTTCTATTCCTGGCATCCCATATGATCCCCTGAGCCTACCAGGAGCAATTTCTGAGTGCAGAGCCAGGAGTAGCCTCTGAGCACCACTGGGTGTGGTCCAAAAAAACAATAAATAAATAATAAATAAATAAAGTTTATTTTTAAATAAAAATGATAAAAAATGATTTAACACAGCAGTGACTTCCTGTTACTTTTCCTGTATGGGTTCTCCAAATGGAAAAAGTATTAGCCACGATTTCCCCATAGTCCTGTGCTTTCTGAAAGAAAAAGGGCCAAACTTAATAGCCAGGCATTTAGTAATACATCGCTTGCTTTACGCTTCCCTGCTTCTCCAATAGCAGGAATTCTAAACAATGCCACAATTATAGTCTCTAGCCTATGTATATAGTTTCTTTGGTCTGAAGGGTATTAAAATTTTTTCCAATTTACTACAAGCATTTCAAAATCGTGAGATTTCCAAAGCCAGATTTTTATCTTGGGAAGAAAAAAATAAATCAATATTGTGGCCATCATGGGTCCAGATTTCTTGCCTGGTCACTATGGCTAAAGTTGAGTGGTGGAGCTGGAGAGATAGCATGGAGTAAGATGTTTGTCTTGCATACAGAATGTCGGTGGTTCGAATCCTGGCATCCCATATGGTTCCCCGAGCCTGCCAGGAGCAATTTCTGAGCATAGAGCCAGGAGTAACCCCTGAGTGCGCTGGGTGTGACCCAAAAACCAAAAAATAAAATAAAGTTGAATGGCAAGCATGTATGTCAGGCAAACATAATCATTTCTTTGATTATTCCACTCCTTTGAACCACTGGGGAGTGAGTCCACAGCTTCTGTCCCATGAGAACATATCCTGACATGATCGAAGATCTGAGTCCCTAATGACAGGAAAATTAGCTTCTCTGCCCTCCACTGGTCTGGCTCTAGCTCCTCCCTCAAACTCAGCTTAGCACCTTCTTTCTCGAGAGAAGTTTCCCTGACATCCCAGCACAAAATGCATTTCCCTCCCCAAGACTCTCATTATAATGATACCCAATTAATTTTTTTAAACTTGATTGATTGATTGATTGGTTTTGGGGCCACACCCAGTGGTGCTCAGTGGTCACTCCTGGCTCTGCACTTAGAAATTGCCCCTGGCAGGCTGACGGATGGTAGGAATTGAACCGGGCCCTCTCAGGTTGACCACATGCAAGTCAAATGACCTACTGAGTGCTATCTCTCCGGCCCCCCAATTATTTTTTTTTATAATTAATAAGGCTTGTGGCTCTTTGAGTGGCAACTTAAATACCAGATCATTTGTGGTTTGGACTTCTTAAAAACAATAAGAGGTTCTTGACTCTATTTTCTTTGACATACAACCTAGTATCTTTGCATCTAGGTGGTTAGTTATCATCAGGTTTTATTAGAAATTATTAAAGAGGGGCTGGAGAAATAGCACAGCAATAGGGATTTTGCCTAGCACAGAGCCGATCCAGCATGGATGGTGGTTCAAATCCCGGCATCCCATATGGTCCCCCATGCTTGCCAGGAACAATTCCTGAGCTCAGAGCCAGGAGTAACTCCTGAGCGCCATTGGGCGTGACCCAAAAACCATAAAAGAAAAAAAAGAAATTATGCAAGAGTCTATGAAGGAACTGACAGGTAATGAACCCAGACAGGACTCTGTTTTTGTCTAATCCACAATCATGTGACACATGCAGCTGACCTCATTTGTAGAGAGGAGCAAACAGGTTCCCTCAGAGGAAATAATTTTCCCAAAGTTCCAGCTCTAGAGGGAAGGTGCTGAGACTTCATTCAGCCTTGTCTCTTGTCATTGCAAAACCATATTTCCTGTGCAACCCCCTTCCCCTTGGTAATAGCCCTGTTAATAATTACTGAACATGTGCCTAGTGCAAAAACACTGCATCCAAATCACACATCTGGACTGTGGTCTGGAATGTGACAGAAATTATGTAGGTCTGGGGACTTCCAAGACAGACCTAACCCCACCTGTAGGCTTTCTGCAACACTCTAATGGTGAAAGGAGGAAATTCCTTTCACTGGACAGAGAAAGGCTTAGTGCAATGAAAGGCTGGTTAGCAGGGCTACAATGGGGATTTAAACAGAGTTGGAGAAGATCAAGGAAGCGATCTTTCACTGAAAGAGGGTGGAAATACTTCTGGGCACCCAATGTTTTCATACGTGGAGAAGTGCTGGAGAGACCTGGCAGGCTAAAGGTGACAGGTAGCTTGGTTGTGTTTGAAACCTGGTAGGCAGTTATGAACATGGACTTCAGCATTTCTTGCCTAGCTGTGAGTTTCTTTCTATCCACTGATCCACTTCCTGCACATGGGAAACTGTGCAAAACCTACACTGTTTGAGGATTAATTTTCTCATCTGGAAAATGGGGGAAAGTCATAGTATTTTTAGGATTATCAGGAAGCTGAAAAGCATGAACTAGGATAAAGTATCCTGCATAGGGCATGCACACATGGCCTAGCTCCATAGTGCTACTGTGGCTGAGATTTGGGTCACCTGGGAGCTGCAAATTTCCTTAACATTTGGCTCATAGAAAAATTCATATTTAAGAATTAAAATTAAGGAGGCTGGAATGGTGGCACAGTGGTAGGGTGCTTGCCTTGCATGGCTGATCTAGGATGGACCGTGGTTCCATCCCCCAGCATCCCATATGGCTGGCCCCCCAAGCCAGGAGTGATTTCTGAGCAGAGAGCCAGGAGTAAGCCCTGAGTGTCATCAGGTCTGGCCCAAATAACAAAACAAAAAAAAAAAAATTAAGATTAAGGGAGATAATAGTGGAAAGGATACAGTCTTCTATCACTGAATTAAAAGTCATCCCTTTAAATTATTATCCTGTTTCTAAATGAACTGGAGCACATGCTTTGCATGCAGAAGGCTGGGTTCCATTCCTATCATCACACGTTTTCTTGAGTACCATCCGTGTATACTTTAGTTTGCTAGGCCACTCTAGTTCAGAAACAAAAATATATCCTCCTGTAAAGACTAACATGCTATCTGTCTTTTAAAAAAAATGAACAAAACCAAACCCAAATGAATGGGCCAAGGCAGCTAGCTCAAGAGGTAGAACGTATGTTTGGCATGTGGGAGACCTGGAATTCCACCTCCTGCACCGTGCAGCTCCTATAGCACCACTGCTCATGCTTCTGGTAACTTCTGGTAACTTCTATACTTCTGGTAACTTCAAACCCACTGGCTTGAAGGCAGCTCTGGAGCCCAAAATCCTATTGTTTGGAAAGAGGTGTTTGGCTTTTGTCTTTGGTGACACTCATCACGGGCTACACGTTCCCAGGAGGAAGCAGACAGGAGAGCATTCCTGACATACAATTTCACATCACCCTTCTTCCCCTCTCTCAAGAACGCATGTTGGAATGCAAGTGAGTCAGAACCCTGTTATGGCTGAGAATAACCTTGAATCCTTCCTAATTTGTATTTGAAACAGTAAATTGTCCACAAACTGGAGCTATTTATAGTTGGCCAGGGACACGTGGGACAACAAAGGGCCAGGGGACATGTATGTGGGCACACATGCATGCCCTGCAAATAGAGAGGCATGCCCTGAAGGAGTGGTTCTCTTATTTATGATTATACTTTAGGGGACTGTAGTGCCAGGAATTGAAACTGGGCCAAATAATGTGTGCGAGGCAAACGTGTGTGTAAGTTAGTAGCTCTCTGGCCTCAAACTTGGCTATTTCATAATACTTCTTCCCACTCCCAATGACTGCTATCTAATCAGTTTTATTTTATTTTATTTTTTGGTTTTGGGGCCACACCCAGTGACTCTCAGGGGTTACTCCCGGCTATGCACTCAGAAATCGCTCATGGCTTGGGGGACCATTTGGGACACCAGAGATCCAACCAAGGTCCATCCTGGGTCAGCCGTGTGAAAGGCAAACATCCTACCACTGCGCTATCACTTTGGCCTCTCTTTTATTTATTTATTTATTAACAATTTTATATGATCAGACTTCTAGTTCCTGAATAGGTCTAGTGTTTCCCAGTCTATGAGAGTAACTTCATTTCTCTGCTAGACTAGAATGAATGGCTTCTGCTAGTTCTTCTGCTAGACTAGAAAGCATGGCTTCTGCTAGTTCTTTTATTTTTTTTTTAATATCTGGTTCAGAAATCTCTAATCTTAGCATTTTAATTTTACCTTTGGAGGGGTGAAAGATTCTGGAACAAATCTTGCTACTAAGCCCACTAGCTAAGACACCTACCTGTCCTCTTTTTTTTTTTTTTTTTTTTTGCTTGTTTGTTTGTTTTTGGGTCACACCCGACATCTCAAGGGTTACTCCTGGCTCTCTGTTCAGAAATCGCTCCTGGCAGGCACGGGGGACCATATGAGATGCCGGTATTTGAACCACCATCCTTCTGCATGAAAGGCAAACGCCTTACCTCCATGCTATCTCTCTGGCTACCTGCCCAATTTTATACAGATGCTTAAACAAACCCATAACCTCAGATAAGCTATTTAAAATGTTTGTCCTCTGAGTCCTGGATCTTTCAACTCTTGCCCTCACTTAAAACACTGCCTTGCCTCCAATTCTATTTTGCATACAGATGCCAGGCAGGAATTAATGAATTGTCCTGCACCTCCCACCCTGTGGCATATAATTGCAGCCAGTTTTCCTTCTTCCTGAAACAGCAACGTGAATGAATGTCTCATCAGGTTCCTACGTCTGCCTGGCTGTTCCTGGCCAGAAAATCATGACTCAATGCACGTTATTCTATCTACTTCTTCCTTCTTCATT